>NW_027249642.1:0-107500 GCF_030848795.1 Temnothorax nylanderi | reverse complement strand
CATTGAAAATAATTTTCATAACTAAATATCAAAAAATCAATAAGTAAGGAGACATTTTTCATGCTGGGGTCTTTTAGACCCCATGTGTCATTTACGAGATTCTTGAGAGGTGTGGCATTTAAGGGTTAAATCAAATGTTACTGAATGCTTAATATGCCAGTAATTGGGTCTTTCACCCTACGCGCGAAGCGAGAATGTCGGTGAAGTTGGCATATCATTTTCCAGCAGATCAAAAATAAAAGGGAGTTCTTGTCGCATGCAGTCGAGTTCTATAGTTCCTGATCCTTTTTAGTAATAGTTCTGGTGATTTTATCCAAAAAAACAGTCGATCGAAAAAATGATCTGCTAACTTCCCATAGCAGATCATTTTCCAGAAAATCTAAAATAAAAGGGAGTTCTTCTCGCATACAGTCGAGTTCTATAGTTCCTGATACTTTTTAGCGATAGTTCTGGTGATTTTACCAAAAAAATCCATTAAAAAGTGTGCAAGTGGAAACTTGTACATTGCTTTCTCATAGTTTTTAAGTGTGCAAGTAGAAACTTGTTTAAGTGAGCAAGTAGAAACTTGCACATTGCTTCCTTATAGTTTTTAAGTGTGCAAGTAGAAACCTGCACATTGCTTTCTCTATGAGGAAGCCTGTTTTTTTATGCATAATTATTAGTAGATATTTATTAATTTGGCTTCCTCATAGAGGAAGCAATGTGCAGGTTTCTACTTGCACACTTAAAAACTATAAGGAAGCAATGTGCAAGTTTCTACTTGCTCACTTAAACAAGTTTCTACTTGCACACTTAAAAACTATGAGAAAGCAATGTACAAGTTTCCACTTGCACACTTAAAAACTATGAGGAAGCAATGTACAAGTTTCTACTTGCACATTTAAAAACTATGAGGAAGCAATGTGTGCAAGTTTCTACTTGCACACTTAAAAACTATGAGGAAGCAATGTGCAAGTTTCTACTTGCACACTTTTTTTTATGGATAGAGTATCATTAAAGATAAATTGGTGTTGAATTTGGCAATGATCGGTGAAGGGGTTACCAATTTTTGCCTAAAAAGTGTACAAATCATACACGTAATCTTATATATAAGGTATCATTAAAGGGAGATTGTGTTGAATTTGGCGAAGATTAGTGAAAGGGTTACCGATTTTTGCCTAAAAAATGAATAGGGTAGACCGAGGCAAATTGGATTACTAATTAGCACGATAAAATAGCTCGTTTAAAATAAAACACTAACGAAAATTGTCTTAAAACTTATATTAATCCGATTCGCCTCAATCTACCCTAAGTTATTTAATGGATAGAGTATCATTAAAGAAAGATTGTTATTTAATTTGGCGAGGGTCGGTGAAGGGATTACCGATTTCTGCTTAAAAAGTGTATAAGAGGTACATGTAATTTTATATAGAGTATTATTAAAAGAAGGTTGTTTTGAATTTTGCGAGGTGAATGGGTTACCGATTTCTGCTTAAAAAATGTGTAAGTTATTTGATGGATAAAGTATCATTTAAGAAAAGTATTGAATTTGGCGAGGATCGGTGAAGGAGTTACCGATTTTTGCTTAATACACATAATCGGTAATTTTATATAGAGTATCATTAAAAAAAGATTGGTATTGAATTTGGCGATAATCGGTAAAAAGGTTCTTTCTTTATATTGAATTTTTCAACATTTTAAATGTCTTTAACTCAAGAACTGATCAACCAAATCTTAAAGAATTATATATGAAATAAGGATGAAAAAGACTAAAAAATATAATAAAATTAGAAATAGTCCAATATTTCAAAATTTACAAAAGTTAGAGCAACCAGGGGCATTTCTAAAAAAATTCAAAATTTTATAAAGAAAGAACCTTTTTACCGATTATCGCCAAATTCAATACCAACCTTCTTTTAATGATACTCTATATAAAATTACATATACAACTTATACATGTAACTTTTTGAGCAGAAATCGGTAACTCCTTCACTGATCATCGCCAAATTCAATACCTTCCTTAAATAATATTCTATCCATCAAATAACTTACACATTTTTTAAGCAAAAATCGATAACCCTTTCACCGACCTTCGCAAAATTCAAAACAACTTTATTTTAATGATACTCTATATAAAATTACATGTACGTCTTATACACTTTTTAAGCAGAAATCGGTAATCCCTTCACCAATCCTCAAAAAATTCAAAATTTTATAAAGAAAGAACTCTTTTACCGATTATTAGATATACCGATAATCAACCAAATCTTAAAGTATTATATATGAAATAGGAGTAGAAAAGACTGAAGAATATAATAAAATTAGAAATAGCCCAATATTTAGAAAGGAACCCCTTTACCGATTATCGCCAAATTGAAATACCAACCTTTCTTAAATGATACTCTATCGATTAAAAAAAAATTCAACCCGATATCTCAATATTTGCGGAAATTAGAGCAACCACGGACATTTCTAAAAAAATTCAAAAATTTTTTTAAAGAATTTTTTTTAAAGAATTATATATGAAATAGGGGTAGAAAAGACTGAAAAATATAATAAAATTAGAAATAGCGCAATATTTCAAAATTTACAAAAGTTAGAGCAACCACGGGCATTTCTAAAAAAATTCAAAAATTTTTTAAAAAAGAACCCCTTTACCGATCATCGCCAAATTCAATACCAACCTTCCTTAAATGATACTCTATCGATTAAAAAAAAATTAAGCCCGATATCTCAATATTTGCAAAAGTTAGAGCAACCACGGACATTTTTTAAAAAATTCAAAATTTTTTTAATACGAGGTTAATAGAATATACATTCGTAAAGAAAAAGAGAAAAAGATAGATTAGTGTTGAATATTTGGCAATGATCGGTGAACGGGTTACCAATTTTTAAAAAATGTATAGGGTGGACCGAGACTCCGAGACAAATCGGATTACGAGCTATTTTATCGTGCTAATTAGTAATTCGATTTGTCTGATATTAGAGGGATATTTCGGGTTTACCGAAATTTTTATAACTCCAGAACTAATCAATCAAATCTTAACGAATTATATATGAAATAGGGGTAGAAAAGACTGAAGAATATAATAAAATTAGAAGTAGCCCAATATTTCAAAATTTGCAAAAGTTATAGCAACCACGGACATTTCTAAAAAAATAAAAAAAATTTTTTTAAAAAGAACCCTTTTACCGATCATCGCAAAATTCAATACCAACCTTCCTTGAATGATACTCTATCGATTTAAAAAAAAACAGCCCGATATCTCAATATTTGCCGAAGTTAGAGCAACAACGGACATCAAATCTCCACATACACACATACATACATACGGACATGCGATTTTAATGCAATATTTCGACGTTTTAAATTAAAACACTCTGAACATATTGGCATCAAAAACTCAAAAAACAATCTTTTCTTTGGTTTCTTCTACCCCTATTTCATATATAATTCATTTAAATTTGGTTGACTAAACCCAACTTTATACGCAATCAAAGGTTCATATACGAAATTCACGAAAACAAAGCTTCCTCTATGAGGAAGCAAAAAATAATCTGCTAGTTTTCCGTAGCATAGAGTGAGATGCCGTACAAAATCTATAGGAGTTTCGGTTTATGTAAAATATTTTTTGAATAGCTTTGAGAATACTGAAGCATTTTCTATAAAGTTCCAGACACTAGCAATGTTGTATGATTCTTAAATATATTAATACCGCCTGAGCGCCGCGTACTTAGAGAGAATAGAGTGATATGCTGTATATAAAATATCGGAGTTCCGGTTTATCTAAAATATTTTTTGAATAGTTCTGAACATACTGAAGCATTTTCTAAAGAGTTCCCGGCTTCTGAAAAAAAATTTTTTCTTTTTTTATTGTAATAGGTACTTGTTTAATTGTTTAATTTAATCCTCGGTTGTCACACGGAGTCAAAGTGACGCCAGACCATTTTTTTTTAAATAAAATAATACTCGTATCTTAAGAGAACTATAATGCAAAATTTTGAGCAAAAAACATTGAAAAATAAAAGTTATAATTTTGTTTTTTTTCCGGAATTTACATTTTTTAAAGGATTATTTTGAATATGACGCCACTCAATAAGTTAATTTTTTATAATGAGAATACATTCTACAATTTATAATTCGAAAAGAGCCTTGTACTTACAGTAATGTATTAGCATATCACGATTATATGGGTAAGGTGTTAATAAAAATAACAATTTTTCGAAAATTGCTAGAAGCTTTACTCTTCTGAAATACATACAGGAGCACTAAAACTATAACATAGGCGAAAAGAGAACTCGCGCTGACGCACCAGTATATCGCATTGGTAGTAAACGTTTGCTACGGAAAACTAGCAGATCAATTTCAATATGCTCAGAACTATTCGAGAAATATTTTACATAAACCAGAACTCCGAGATTTCGTACAGCATATCACTCTAATTCTTTCTAAGTACACGGCGCTCAAGCGATATTTTATTAAAAAATCATACAATATTGCTAGTGTTGGGAACTCTTTAGAAAATGCATAAATATGTTCAGAACTATTTAAAAAATATTTTACATAAATCGGAACTCCGAGATTCCACACAGCATATTACTCTATTCTCTCTAAATATGCGGCATTCAGGCGATATAAATTTATTTAAAAATCATACAATATTGCTAGTGCCGGAAACTCTTCAGAAAATGCCTCAGTATGTTCAGAACTATTCGAAAAATATTTTACATAAACCGGAACTCCGACATTTCGTACAGCATATCACTCTATTCTCTCTAAGTACGCGGCGCTCAGGCAATATAAATTTATTTAAAAATTATACAATATTGCTAGTACCGGGAACTCTTCAAAAACTGCTTCAATATGCTTAGAACTGTTTGAAAAATATTTTAAATAAACTGGAACTCCGACATTTCGTACGGCATCTCACTCTATGCTACGGAAAACTAGCAGATAATTTTTTCAATGGACTTTTTTGGCAAAATTACCAGAACTATCACTGAAAAGTATCAGGAACTATATTACTCGACTGTATGCGAGAAGAACTCCCTTTTATTTTTGATCTGCTAGAAAATAATCTGCTACGGGAAGTTAGCAGATCATTTTTTTGATTGACTGTTTTTTGGGTAAAATTACCAGAACTATTACTAAAAAGTATCAGGAACTATAGAACTCGACTGCTTGCGACAAGAACTCCCTTTTATTTTTGATTTGCTGGAAAATGATATGCCAACTTCACAGACACGAAGCGAGATCGCACCGTACTCTTACGCGACGCGACGAGTTGCAAGTACCCGAGATTTTGAGATCTCAATAACGAGTGAACGGATCAAGTTCTAAGTAGGCTTGATCGATAGCTTCGGTTTGAATTATGTAATAAAAGTGTTTTTATTTTTCCGCTACGTGCCCTACGAGCGGAGATATCGCAACGCAAAGTCTGAAATGTTAAATTTTATAATTCAGATACGTCGTCGTCCTACCGTTGCTATTTTCGCGTCACTTTCACTTTTTTGACACTAGCAGCGTTTAGTGTCGTCAGCGTGACAGCCAGCGTGACATGGTGATGACAGCATATGTATGTTGTACGTGTGCGTTCTGCGCTCAGTGCAGATAGTGCGCTTAGCCGGCTCAGCGCGCTGTCATCTCTGCATAAATGGAGTTTTGTGATAACTTACGATAATTAATTTCGTATAAATAAGTGAATTATCGTAAATTACTACAGAAGTAACGCTCGCGTAAACGTAAGTCAGTTATATTATAACCTAGAAATAGATAGTGACAGTCGTGACTGTCGTCGCGTCGTGATAGATAGTGAAATATACATATAAGTATTGACCGCAGGAATGCCGAGGAGATCTTTAAGAAGGAAGGTGTATCCAAAATCGCACACGTACGTATATATGCTGTCTTGTAAAAGTTGTCAAACTATGTTTACGCGAGCGTTACTTCTGTAGTAACTTACGATAATTCCTCCACGTAAACGGGGTTCTGTAGTAATGATAATTAACTCCGCGTAAACAAGTGAATTATCGTAAGTTTACTACAGAAGTTTAGGGCCGAAGCACATGACATGGCGTAGCGATCTACGACAGTCGTAGTCGTGGACGTAAGTAACGCATAAGCTTTGGCGTAGTGTGTTATGTCGTATGGAGGTACCAGCTAGCTGCGTTAACCGAAGGTGAGTACATATCCTGATAATTTCTAAGTAAATTAAAAGTAATCGTCAAATTTAATTGTTAAAAGTAAAATTTTTACTAATTAGGCTGTAACAACCTAATTATGATGTAATGATCTATTTTTGTGCTTATATGTTAAATGACGAACAATGGTAATTTTAGGTTAATAGCAATTTTTCTTTATATAAGAGTGCTTAAAGAATCTTTTTTTCTTCGCTTGCTCCTTGTTAATTTATGAATTTTTTTTAGATTACTGTTTAAATAAAGTTGTATATGGTAATGGTAATTTTAGGTTAGCGGCAATTTTTCTTTAATCATATAAGAGTGGTTAAAGAATTTTTTTTATTTGCTTCCCAAGTAGAACAAGTTAATCACAGAAACGTCAAGATGACATTAAAATGATGAATTTTATGTCATCATATGGTCAACGTCAAGAATCAGTTTGAAATGACTGACTTGTGACATGCTGTTTTACGAGACTCGTGATATATGTAACAGTATATATTGTTACAAATTGCATGATTAGTCATAATTTTCTTCAGTTTTCATAACATATTTCGAGTATATTCTTAAATAGAACGAAAAGATCAAATAAAAGTCAAGGAGAAGTAGTGATTAATCAAGATTAAATGCTTCTAATGGGCCATTTTGACGTCATGATGACGCGTAAAAAATGATTACAGAATGATGTCATTTTGATATTTTCATGACTGATTTGTTCTACTTGGGTTTTTCCTTGTTAATTTATGAATTTTTTTTTAGATTGCTATCATCATGTCAGATCACGATAATTATTGCAATGATTTTGTTTATGATATCGAAGGTTCTTCGGATGATCACACTCAAGATATCGGAAGTTTTTCTGATGATTCTGAAAACATTATTATTGCAGAAAAAAGTGGCGATGAATTTCTTATAGAATTATATAGAGAACGATCATTTTTGTACGATAAAAGAAATCCTAATTTTAAGGATACATTAATGAAACAAAATGCTTAGAACGAAATCTCTAAAACAATGATTGAAACAAATTGTGGTAATTTTTTAATTAAAATTACATTTTACTAAGTTATTTTTAGTCATTACACATATTTTCATTAATTTATTATTTTTAAACTTCTACTATAGGTGATTTTTACACGCCTGATTATTGCCAAAGAAGGTGCACTTCATTGAGAGAGCAATATAATCGTGAAAAGAAAAGGATATAAAATCAGTGTAGAAGTGGAAGTGGTGCTCCAAATTTAACTTCTCGTCAATTTCCATTATATGCTCAATTAAAATTCTTGGACCAAGTCATCAAAAGACGAAAGTAATTTCATTCCTGTAAATATGTAATTAGTGTAATCCCTTATAACATAACATTTTTTAATATAATTGTTGTTTGTTTCAGAACTTACACAAAGCCCAAGGAAACTGTTGATGCTGAACATAGGGGAGAGTCGGCACCCTTGAACCACGTTTTTTCAAATCACATTAAAAATGGTTTTTAATAACTTCATTATAATATAAATGAGACTATTCGATGTTTAATATAATAAACTTTGTTTATAAATGATTTAAGAAGTAAATTTTCAGAAAATTTTGCAAAATAATGATATTTTGAAATGCTGCGTTTGTCAAAATGGACTCCACGCGTGGGGTCGATTGAGCCAGAGCGTAGGGTACACTGTGACATGTAATGTGAAAGGTAGGGTACCCTGTGACATGTAATATGAAAGGTAGGGTACCCTGTGACATGTAATGTGAAAGGTAGGGTACCCTGTGACACGTAGAAGAGATCTGTTTAAATCCTGTTTATTACAAATCTTTGGTCAATTGCACGTTATTAAATTGTAAATATAACATCTGTTTTGCGACTAGACTTATAATCTAAGACGTATATATTATGCATTTCAAGTTTAACACGGGGAACGATACTTATATTCTATATTGTTTACTTATATTCTATATACTTATATTCTATATTGCTTTACTGGCGACGGAAGTTACTGTTTTGCTTATATTCTATATTCTATACCTATTGCTGCTTAGTAGCAGTTTTTCGAGTCGTTTTTTTTTCAATGCAGTCTTAGGCTTAGTCTTAGATTCCGCAGCGAGCGCCGCACTCCTTTTACGCTTATTCTCCTCGATTAATTTTTTCTTTGTGAGTCTGGCATTTATCTCTTCACATAGAGAGTTCTTAACAGGGCTGTCTGTTAATATTGCACTACGGACTCTCTTTCTGTTACCAACCTTTCGTGGTGCAGCTTTCGGAAACGGCTGTACATCCTGAGGTAAAACGGGGTTCTCTTTGTTACTGGCTTTTACGCTATCAATTGCGTCTGGTCTAACTTCGCAAGGCATAGGGACTTCCGGGTTTGGTACCAAGACGTCACTAACACCAAGCGTCATGATTGGTAAATTAAGGTCGATCGGCTCCATCGAAGTATTTAATACAATAACGTCGTTGGAGTTTACAAGCTGAGCTTTATCATTAGGCAATTCGATAACATGGAGATTAGGATCAATATTCCTGTTCAAAGGAAGATTAAGGTCGATCGGCTCCATCGAAGTATTTAATACAATAACGTTGTTGTAAGTAACGTTGTTGGAGTTTACAAGCTGAGCTTTATCATTAGGCAATTCGATAACATCAAGATTAGGATCAATATTCCTGTTCGAAGGAAGACCGGTATTTTTCGACGCAGTATCAGTAACCGCAGGATCGGGCCTATCCGTGACAGAAGAGCACAGGAAGTCGGAGTCTTTGAATACATTTCGATTTAATTTCCAAATACCGGTCGATTCAAATCCTTTCTTAATATTATCAGGTGTGAAAGCCGAAGGATAAGCGATTCCAAAAAGTTCCGCCACTTCATAAATAGAAATCGTTTTGCCCGGATTACTGATCATCTACTCGTTACAAGCCACGTTAAAAGCACTTTTCAAGGACTTATAAACGGTACGGTCAAGTGGTTGTAATTTGTTGGAGGTATGCGGAGGCAGAGTCAGAAGGATGATTCCATTTTGTTTACAGAAATCTAAGCTGTTTACGGTGACATGCGATTCGTGGTTATCAAGAATGAGTAGAACCTTTTTCTCTACAGACGCATGCGCGTATTTTTGAAAATGCTCTAAAACCTCAACAAACAATTGGCCATTCATCCAACCGCTTTTGGATGCTCCCCCGCTAAAGCCCGGCGGAGCCCCTTTCAACATGTGCCCTTTGAAATGTACGCGCGGAAATACCATGTAAGGAGGAATCGAGTTTCCGTTAGCCGCAATAATACCACACGCCGTAACCAAAGTTCCCCGCTCACCCGATGTCACTTGGCCTACTTGTTTTTGTCCTTTAGGAGCGATAACATTGGGTGGATTGTGAACCGTCGATAGAGCAGTTTCATCTAAATTATAGATTGCAGCGGGCGATAAGTTAGCTCCGAGCTGTTTATACGCGGACTCTAAATTATCGAAAAAAGCGTTAACCGAAGTACGATTGAAACTAGTGGATCGAGCTAAGCTAGTTCCTTCGGGTTTCCTTAGTGAAAGCTGAGAATGCCTTTTCATAAAGCCATAATACTATTCGACACCGGCAGACTGTTTTTCGTGCCAATTCTGTGGGCAATCAAGCTTGTTCGCAACAACTAGCTGGTATGCTAATTGCATAACTTGCTTGCGAGTTAATCCATGATGCATTTGGGATGCAGTCATTAGGTATTCTTTCAGATTTTCTTCCATGATAGGTGAGAAGACCACTTTTGTTGCGTAGTTCGGTGTGAGCCTCATGCATCTACGCTCCTCCGGTGCAGTCTCCTTATACTTTTTGACATAGCGTTGTAAAGTTGTTCGGTTTATGCCCAAGCTCTCTGCTGCAGCTCGAATACTCCACTCATCATCGACAACTTTGCGAATCCCCAGCTCCATCGTAGCGGCATCAACAGTCTGCCGGTCCGTTTTCTTCTTTTTCTGTCGCGGCATGTTTTTCAACGTAGTCTATTAACTCTTCTCTCTACAAAAAAGAAAAACCAAGACTGTGCTAGAGAACCAATTTATCAATAATCGTGTTATATTTGTTTCATCAGATGACCTAAGAAATTGAAAACTGAAAACAAAGTCTTATAACCTCACTTTTTGTCGTAACCCAGCAGAGATCAACGAATATTGCCTCACAGCGACTCGATTACATGTAATCTGTAACTAAAGGGTGAAAAAAACAGAAAATGAAAGTGTGGATATGATTATCGATGGAAATTATTTTATTTTATAGGAAAATTTAGGCACTAACATTTACTATTCCGCGATCGAAACACACTACGGAAACTCGCGCTGTCACGTAGGTAGGTTAGGTCCCACACAGCACAGGTAGATCCTGAGAATGTTCTCAGTATATCACAAACGTAGATTGTGTATATCCTGTTGATATTCGAAATACGTCTATGATATTTTGAGAACGTACTGAGGATGTTCTAATGTCTGCCCTAAAAGCTTACTCAGTATATACTGAGAATATTTCTTGGTATATTGTGAGTATATTAAAAAAATATTTTGATCACATTACCAGTATCTACTAGAAAATATTTTGCTTGTTAACAAACCAAACAAATAATTTTGTTGCGTTAATGCAAACAAATTTTTTAATTTTGCTCTCTGTCGACTCTTACCGAAGAAAGTTTAATATCCTGCGAAGCAGGTATAAACGAAGGCCCTGGATGAGGAAGCACACTTCGTAAACAAAAAGGGTTATGTCAGAGGCCCTGCTGGTGAGCACGTCCTGACTGGCGAACTTGAGAACGCTGGAGAAACCTTGCCGAGCTGCCCTAGATATAGGAGTCGATGTTGAATCTTAATTACGCGAAAGAATACTGGCAATGCGCCGCGTAGCGGGCGCGAGCCGAACTTTCCTGCCGCGCGAGCTCGCGCTGCCGCCCGCGTGATAAATTTTGAATATTGTTAAAATATCAGTAAAATAATATACTATTCTGATAATTTTAGCATATCCTGAAAATATTCGATAAATAGACCGAATATTACTGATAAATTTCGAATATTCTTAAAATATCAGTAAAATAATATACTGCAAAATATATTATAGAGATATTATCAGTATATCTTGTACATCTATAGTATATTGAGTATTAATTCAGTATATACGAATGATATTATGTGCTGTGTGGGGTAGTTCTGTAAGCGTGGCACAGAGGACCCCATCAACCTGCGTCACATTGGACCCCACTGAACATTGATATTATTTATCGTAAATATTTCAGATACAGAACAATTAAACGTTTTTGTGCGCACGTTGGTATTGAACCTAGATCCCGACGAACGTCTTATGAATTTTTTTTAACTGTAGAATCCCTAGAAATCCATACATATCACAAAGTTATGACAAGTAAAAATTTACTTTGCAAGGCTCCAATTACGTATCTGCCTTTAACTAAAGTATATATGCTTATTTCGGCATAATTTTTTGATGGAAGTTATATGTTTTGAAAACGAAAGTTTTCATACCCACCGTCACTATTTTGCAGAACGTTAATACAGAAAACTCGCACTGTCACATTAAACCCCGTGGCTCAAGGGAGCCGACTCTCCCCTACTTATGGCAAAGATGTAATATGTTCTCCAAGGCCAAAAAGAAGAAAACTGGATGAAACTAAGGAGTTAGAACACAATTTTTTAAATGTGGGCAACAGAATTGTGAGTTATATGGAAACGTCAAAAGCATCTACAGCAGATGATGCATTTATGGAATTCATAAAAGTGCAGTTTAACGGTATGCCAGAACATGAAAAGAATATCAGAAGGAAAATGATGATGGATTCTCTATTTAGCTTGAGCTTGAGCATCTCTGACGTTACCACTGCATTCTTCAACATTCGATAATGAAAACCACGTTGGATTCTACAATATGTTTATTAACAAATATTTAAAAATATCCACTTAACAAAATATCCACTTAATAATTATATATTTCTCCAATTACTCAATTATAATTTTTTACCTGATTTATATTATTTTCTGGAGTTATTTCTTTACTGTAAAATTTATAGCCACTTCGTTGTTCTTCCTTTAGCACATAATTATGTAAACAAACCGAAGCTGTAGTAATTATATTAGCCGTTATGGATATATGTTTTGCTTCTTACTTCAATTAGATAATTTTATGTTATTTAAAGCTTCTACATATAGTGTTACGTGCGAGCAAAATTTAACTCAGTCTTAAAATAGCCAGGAATGTTAAAAGAGAGATATCGATATTGATTAATTATCCGATTTTTGATGGGAAGACGGTTCTCAGGCCGCGGTTCACAGGGCATAGAATTACACCTAGTGATAAGACCTTCCTCTTCCTTTAAGATTCAAAGACAAAGAAGTGGTAAGAAGCTCGCGCGGGGGGTTCTTGCTACTTGAGTATAAATAAGCGCGGAAAATCATCGTTCAGTTAGTTGTTAGTTGAGTTATTTTCCTGTGCTCATAACCTAATCTACAGACAGTCTTTATACGAGCTAACATATTAAATTCTGACTTATACACTTTAACTTCAGCAAATCTTTAAAAACAGGATCTTAACTACAATTGTAAACAAAAATTAAAATCATATCAATTAAATCAGATTTTAAACAACAGTTGTAAACATATTCTCCCTGAATAAAGATAATTTTAATTTTAATTCTCAAAACTAATTTTACTCTAAAATCCTTTAATTTCACAACTCTTAACTGTTGCTGCCAAAAAGTGTGGCAACAGGAGATTTCCTTCCTTTACCTGTCGCTGCCAAAGAGTGGCAATAGGATTTCTTTTAATCCTCATTCATGCCCAGAAAAGGGGGCAAAAGATATATTCCAACTTAAAAGAATTAAATATCAGATTAAACAAACTATATACAACTAAATCAAGATTCTTTTTCATTATTTCTCAAATTAAAGAAATTAGAAACTGAAATTCGAGATAATAAAACTCAAACCTTTATTCCATATAAATTAACCTCTTTGGATTTAATAGAAGATTTTCCAAATTTTAATTTAATAAACAAATCTGACCCTTGTTTTAAAACATACAAAATTCGATATCTCTTCGGACTGGATTAATCACGCAACCTGGTCCAAATCCCGGGTAAATTACTTAAATGTTTTAATCCAAAAACGGACGAATTAACTTAATTTTGACAGAACGTGACAATATTATAGTATCTGATTGATATATTATATTCAGTAGAACAAATTTATAATTTTCCTTGATTGCAGTTCAAGATGTAATTAGTAATGCGAACGTGGTCCAAAATTCGAAAAAGGTTTTGGGATAAAAATTTAAAGGATTACACACAATTAAAACAGACAACAGTTTGTGTTTTTGATTAAAGCAGTCGAGAATAGGTACTCTGTATTTATTCTTTCTACTATTCTTTGCTTTAACAAAGATTATAATTTTAAAATATATGATCGAATGAAGTTGTAAATAACATATGATCTAATAGTAATAAGAAGCGAAATATATATTTATAAATTATTTATTATTTCTTTACTTACGGACATCGTGATATTTTAAGTATAACTTATAAACAAACGGAACATGAGCGACAATTTTCCTTCTGAGAATCTTTTTTACTGAACAAAATACACAAAATTTGAAAATTTCAAGGGAATCGGAGAAGGTGCCGTTATTCCTCCATCCATATTTACCTAAAGTTTTATTGAATTAGCAAATTAGTAATTAGTTACAAAAAATTACTAATTACGCAAAAATTTATAATATTTAGGTAGAAATGAATTACGCATTACTTAAAAAATTGGTAATTTGTCAGAGAAAAATTTCTAGTTACATAAAATTAGTATTTAGGCGAAAATGAATTAATTTCACCTAAATACTAATTTTCACGTACTAGAAATTTTTCTCTGACAAATTATCATTTTTTTTAAATAATGTGTAATTCACTTTTAACTAAATGTTATTAATTTTTATGTTAGTAATTTTTTGTGACTAATTACTAATTTGCTAATTCATAAAAATTTAATTTGTTGTTATTGCTAACTTCGTAAATAATTAAAAAATAAAAAATGGAAATTTTTTTGTCGATCCTTGCTTAACACTACAAAATGCGTGATATCAGTACAAAATTACTTTTTTCAAAAAAGATAAAAAAAGGCGCCAAGTACACGCGCAATGTTGTAAATTCAAAAATCCAACCTAAGTGGTAGTAGCTTTATTTCTCCTTAACAAAAATTATTATATCACATAATTGCGTTACATAACTCAACCCAAATAATATGTATTTCAAAAAATTGGTGAAATATCCGCATTTAATGCAAAGTTTAATGTACATTCAAAGCGCGTACAATTGCATTGGCTTCAAAACTACATTAATTGTGTGTTCAAAATGCGCGCATTTAAATGCGTAATTAATGCAAACGCGCATTTGATTTATAAATAACAGGTTTTATATTATATTTACATAAATAAGTAGCTTCTTACTCATTATGAAACATTTTATTTAAGTTTTTAAATTTTATATAAATTGAATTTTAAATAAATAGTTCCACTAACTATCTTTGTTCTTATTTCTGCGTTTAAAGCATCAATGTGTAAATGCACGTGTAGACTCTTAGATCCCCTATAGGGTAAGCAAGTTGGTAGAGCTTCGGTTGTCCATAGTGAACTCTACACAGATAAAAGAACATTCTTATTTAGAGAATATCTTTATCTTTGATTTATTGTCTAAATACATAGGTTACACGCAACATCTATTGTCAATGTATAAGTGTGTGTGAATAAATACATTTATTATAATAAGCGACATATATATTACGGAAAAATAATGTTTATTAATATTTTTTGTTCTTAACTTATCATAAATTTCGAAAATGTAGAAAATTGTATCTATGAAAGTAGACTTCTATTTTGGTATAAAAAAACTAACATATTTACATTTTCTGGCAGTAAAGAACTTCTTTTTGAAGTAATTATATTACCAGCCGTTGAGAAACATCGCTCTGAGCTTGCAGAAGATGCCGGTATACTCAAATATCTTCTGGCAAGATATGAAATAGCAGGAAATTTATCCTTCCAAATATTCCACCACTCAAATGGATCCAAATCAAATCTTAGTTGTGGTTCAGACAGATAACGTTGCCATTGCGTATCAATGTCATTATTATTGATTTCTTGCTGATAAAGGAACTCCAAAGCACTATTTTTTGTGGTAACTTTGGAGCACGTGTCTTCGACAGGAGATACTTCTTGTAGCATGTATTTCACGTGACCTCTAATCTCTAATCTCGCCTCAAAAGGTTCATGATCCAAGTCTTTAAATCTTGGATCCATCATTGAAGCAATCTGTCTCGCTGTAATGTTGTTGGAGGTCCATGTTAAGTCGAAACGTTGTGTGATTTCATTTGCGATTATTTCCTTGGCGTTCTTTATCATTACATCATCCTCATCGCGAATTTGCATGTGGTTCTGAAGTGTCTTTTGTAGGACAGGACGAACCATGGATACAGGAGAACTGTTGTCGCCACATAAAACCGTAGTTGCCAATTGCAGAGGTTTTAACAATGTCAAAAGCGCCTCTATGAGTGTCCATTCTCTCTCGCTTATTTCTAAGCTTTCGGCTACCGAAGTTGTGGTACTACGACGATCTGTCAATACATTCATGACAGGGATTCGGTTCTGAAGAAGTCGCTCGAGCATAAAGTATGACGAGTTCCATCTTGTCTTGCAACTCTGTAAAAGACTCATCGTAGGTAGACCGAGCTGCTCTTGTTTATCTTGAAGCGCGTATTTTGCCACATTTGAGTGTTTAAAGTGTGAAACAATTTTGCTGGATTTCACAAGCAGTTTTTCAATATCACCTCCAACGAGCGCTTTGTTAACCGCTAGCTGGAGACTATGAGCAGCACAAGTAAGACCGAACTTTTCTGAAATTTGCTGGAGTAAGTGAGTAGCGTTTACAATATTTGTGGCATTATCGGTGACTACTGCCATGACTTTCTCATTAATGTTCCATTTAACGAATAATTCCTCCATTCGACTGGCCAAATTTGCTGCTGTGTGACGCTCCTCCATTTCGTATACTCCAAGAGTGAAACATTTAGGAGTCCAATTCTCATCCAACATGTGAGCGATTAGAGTGACATAAGAATGCTGTGTTAAAGAAGACCAGCAATCAGTAGTGCATGAAACAGCAACAGCATCTTTCAGCGCGACTTTAATTTTCTCCTCAACATTATCCTTTAATAGATTCAACCTTTTTTTTAGAGCTTCATCTTTACATGGAGAATAGCCTGGGACCACTGCGGTCATAAATTGCCGGAAGCCCTCGCTAGAGCAAAAAGAGATCGGCATTTGGTTGATTGCAATCATTTTAGCCAATGCTTGGTGTATGAGTTCCTTTCGCTCTGCATTGCAAACAATGTTGGTTTGTAATGTTTGTATGTTGCGCTGCTTCCGTCGGCGTTTCGGAATTGATTGAAAAGACGAACTTGATTGGCGTTTCGGAATTGATTGAGAAGACAAACTTGATGGGGAGAGATCAGCTATCTGATCTTGTTCAATGTCTGTATTGTCTCTAATATTATTTTGTTGTTCTTCAACGCTCGTGTTTTCTTCATGATCTGATGGATCGTGCCTGTAATTTATTTTAATATAAAAAGCATTTGTCATTTAGAGTAAATTTATTTATTTATCAAATCATTGGAGAAAGCCATTTACGGTCTGACTGGATCTTGGTAGCCTAATAACATTTTTGTGTGAATTATTGTATAAATTTTCCAACATAATAACTGCGCGCCGAACATTTTGTCAGTCTTAAAACACAGCTTTTGTTGGAGCAGTAAATTCACATGTTTAAATCGATAATCAATTTAACTTGTGATGCTAACAAGCATCACGCCCGTCACGGTATGAGGGAAGCAATAAATTCTTTATAGTGTTTTAATAATGATGCTTATTAGCATCGTAATAAGTTAAATCGATTATATCAATTTAAATATGTGAATTTACTGCTTCAACAGAAGCTGTGTTTTAAGACTGACAAAAATATCGGCGCGCAGTTATTGTGTCGGAAAATGTATACAATAATTTACACAGAAATATTATTAGGCTACCAAGATCCAGTCAGACCGTAAATGGCTTTCTCTAATGATTTGATTGTATATCTTAACGGTTTTGTTCACTTATTAATATTATTTATTTATGTTTAATTAAATTTATTTATATTCAATTAAAGTTACTTGCATGCGCAAGTCATATTTATATAAATGTTTCTTTATTAAGTAGCAAAATAATTTTTCGTTTGCGGTATAAAATAATAATAAATATTTAAGAAGAAACCAACTGTGTGTGTGTGTGTGTGTGTGTGTTGTTCTCTAGATGCTGTGTTGCTTTCCTTGTAAACACCATGAATTGTCATTAAATGTCTTCCCAAAGATCCGGTAGTACCGCCAGTGCAGGAGAATTCATTGTCGTCTGTGTCATCGCATAATTCACAATATGCCTTATCACCTTTACGGGTAGCGTACTGCCAAACCCAACTTTTGCGAAGCTTCATGCTGCTTGTCCAATAATCACATGAATTGTGATCTCATCCAACAGACAGAGTTTGTCTCCACGCGATTGAAGATACAAAGGAACAAATAACAGTTATTTTGAAGGTGCTGCCAGAAAATGTCGATGTTAGTTTTTTTATACCAAAATAGAAGTTGACAATAGATGTTGCGTGTAACCTATGTATTTAGCTTTATTGTGTTTCAAGGTTTCAACCCGTGTATTTATTTTCATTTATATGTATACATACACGTGTATACGTATCACATACACGGGTACACGTGTATACGTGTCACATACACGGATACACGTGTACACGTGTCACATACACGGATACACGTGTACACGTGTACACGTACACGAATATTCGTGTACATGTGTCACGTGCATAAGTACACGTGAATAAAGGTTTCTTAAATCCGTGTACACGGGTCACGTGTACACGTGAATATTGAAACACGCGGCCAATCGAGAGCTCTAGTCTGGACACAGTGGACACTGAGCAACCTATCCCTTTTTTCTTCGTCTCCGGCCTCTAAACATTGTAGTGAGCATTCCAATATAGTACAGAGTTCACTAGTTGTCCGATTGGGCTTCTCGATCAATGAGCGTAGGTGCACTTTTTGGTATGCGCTGCCATAATATGCATTAAATGCGCATATAATGCGGGACAAATATGCGCTTTAAATGTGCATTTACGACCCGCATTTAATGCAAAGTTTAATGTACATTCAAAGCGCATTATACGCGCATTGGCGCTCTTTGGGCATATTCATTTGTGGCGCAAATCTTCTAAAATTGTTTTTGGGTTAGGACACTTCATTATTTAAACAAACGGACATACACATATGTCTCCTTACATTTAAGTTAAGAGAATTCTAAAAAATATTTATATTTGTGTAAATGTTTAAATAAAAATTTTTCTAAACAATAACGTGTTATTTTTATTTTTATACATACATTGATCAAAAATATTTTATTAAATGTTTTTAATATTTATCCTAATCTTGATTTAATTTACAATTCAGTGTAACATAATTTATTATTAATTACAATATCAATGCAATTAATACGACATTTTCTATAAGTATTTACGTTATATTCACTTCTTTGCATTAATATTATACATATACAGCAACTACACGCAAAGCTTGTTAATATTTCTACGTGTTCGCGAAATCGCTGATATTTCCCGGCGATGGAAGCGGGATGAGAAAGACGCGCGTGGAGGGTGTTAACGAATTATTCCTTTATTTTTTGTGTAACTCAGACCACAGTCTGAGCCGTCTTTAATGCGTCAAAAACTATACAATCTGACCTGAGAATTCGTGAGCGGTGTAGAATTGAGAAGTCTGTGAATGTCCGAAACTGAGCGGGATCAATTATATTAATTGTCCCGCTGTGATGAGTGGCCCGTGAGCCGGGGAGGCACGTGGCGGCCGGCACTCGCACACGTGTGAGCCTGAGTCGTCGTGTAGGTGTACCGGAGCGGGATGAGCGGTCTCGTTACGCTTTAACACAGCCTCTCTGCAGCGTTGATCACTGTGATGGGCACTTCAATGCGTCCTTTCACTATCGCGGAAACACAGGGATGAGCACACGTCGTATCGGTCAAAGCGCGGCCATGTTCTACTACTCTCTCTGGCGCGAGGGAGAGGTTGGCGATGAGCGCGCCCGTGCTTGCGCAAGCCGCCGCGTCGATCCGGCCTGTCGATCCCGATTTATGCTGCCATCTGAGGGGATGGCGCAACGTGATAACGGAATCTCGAACATTCCGCCCGCCATCAGCAACCTTGTTGATGATTCCTTACTCTTGATCCTTTATCCTGATGAAATGGGTAATATGGCAAGCTTGGCAATTGGCCGGGTGAGCATCGTGGTGGCCGTCTTGAGGGTAACCACCCTAGTAAGTCCATCCTTTCCGGGGTGCAAAGCCGTTACTCTTGCGAGTGGCCATTTGCACGGTGGAGAGCGTTCGTCGGTGAACAGCACGATAGAGCCCACCTTGATGTTGTTGTTAGGATGATGCCACTTGGATATCGCCTGCTGGCGTTGCAGATAATGAGCCGACCATTGTGCCCAAAAATGTTGAACACGCTGCTGGATGAGCTGCCACCGAGATAGTCGCGAGGTTGCCAGGTCGATCAGAGATGGCTCGGGTATGGTAGTGAGTGGACCTCCAATGAGAAAATGACCTGGGGTGAGCGCTGAGACGTCTTCAGGGTCGTCGCTCAACGGTTCCAAAGGCCTTGAGTTGAGAATGGCTTCTATTTGCGTAAGCAACGTTGTTAGTTCTTCCGTCGTGAGTAGGGTCTTCCCGATGGTCCGTCTCAAATGAAACTGCACGGACTTTACAACCGCCTCCCACTTGCCCCCCATGTGTGGAGCACCTGGTGGGTTGAACTCCCATCTTATGCCGTCAAGTTGCAAAACTTGAGCAATCCGTTGATGTTCTTGAGCGCCTTGGACGAACATTTTTTTGAGCGCGGCGTCTGCTCCAATGAAAGTTGTCCCGCAGTCCGAAAACATGGTCTGAGCAATTCCCCTTCTCGCTGAGAATCGTCGGAAGGCTGCTATGAATTCTTCTGCTGAGTAGTCACTGACTACTTCGAGGTGAATTGCGGAGGTGGAGAAGCAGACGAACACGCAGATCCATCCCTTGTATGCTTTGGCACCTCGTCCCTTCCATGTCTTGATGGTGAGCGGTCCGGCATAGTCGACTCCTGCATGAGCAAACGGACGTGACGGCGTAACCCGAGAGAGAGGTAGTTGGCCCATCAGTTGATGAGCACGGATCCCCCTCTGCCGAGCACACACGACACACCGTAAGATATGAGACTTCACCGGAGCCCGTCCGCCGATGATCCAATATTGTTGCCTGACATGAGCCAATGTCAGCTGTGTTCCTCCATGTAGGGTACGCAAATGGGCGTGGGCGATGATTAAGGTTGAGAACCGTGAGTGGCGCGGTAAAATCGCCTGATGTTTGTTGTCTTGAGCTAGTGCTGATTGGTTGAGGCGGCCGCCAACTCGGATAACCCCTTGAGCGTCTATGTACGCAGTCAATCGACTGAATGCGTGAGTAGGTGGTAGTCTCGAATTGGCCGTGAGCATCTTGATCTCATGCGTGAAGTATGCCGCTTGAGTAGCCTTGATCCAGAATAGTCTGGCCTTCTCCAAAGCTGAGTGCAAGTCCAGTGACTTGGCTCGGCGCTTTCTCAAAAGAGAGATAAACCTGAAACAGAGAGCTGTTACTTTCAATAATTTATTGAGGGTTGAGTACCTATATATGAGGTCCCAGTGGTAGTCCGACTGAGATGCCGCTGCATGTAGCACAATGCCAGGACGGGCCTCACTGCAGCTCAACTCGTCCGACAGCGCGGGTTGTAATGGCCATGCTTCAAGTGTGAGTATCCACGGTGGTCCCGTCCACCATAATGAGTGGCTTTGAAGTTGAGACGTAGTCAATCCTCGGGATGCGCAATCGGCTGGATTGGAGGTACCCGGTACGTATTTCCAGTGTGCCTTTGCAGTGAGAACTTGAATCTGAGAAACTCGGTTTCTCACAAAATCCTTCCAGCGTGATGCATGAGATTTGATCCACGTGAGTATCACAAGAGAGTCCGTCCACAGGTGAGTTGCTATAACGTTCAACTTCAAGGTGGCTTGAACGTATTGCATGAGTCTTGAGAGCAGCAGTGCTGCGGCGAGTTCAAGTCTCGGGATGGTGAGCCGTTTGAGCGGTGCTACCTTAGTTTTGGAGCACACCAATGAAATCGTGGCGCCATTAGAGCCGTGGACGGTGATATATACGACTGCAGCCATTGCTAGTTGAGAAGCATCAGAAAAGCCGTGAAATTCCACTGACGAGGTACTCCATGTGTTATACCATCGAGGTATTGAGATCTTGCTTAAGCTGGTGAGTTCTTTTCTAATGATGAGCCACCGTGATGAAAGCTGGGATGGCAGTGGTTCATCCCATCGGAGCTTATAAAGCCACAGCTCCTGCAAGAGCATCTTGGCCTTGATCACTACTGGTGATGCAAAGCCTAGTGGATCGAATATCTGAGCCACTTCAGACAAAACGAGGCGTTTGGTGAAATGATTGGTGTGCGATGAGATCCTGGTTGAGAATGTGAATGAATCCTCGTAAGGAAGCCATTTTAATCCGAGTATTTTGGTTGTGCAATCGTCAAATGCAATTTGTGAGCCCTGGTCCTTTTCTGCTTGAACCGCAGTGAGCACATCTTGATGAGTCGCGTGCCACTTTGATAATGGGAAACCGCCCGCCATGCACAAATTCTTCAGTTGCACTGCAATTTCTTTTACCTGCTGAACTGTGTCGGCGCCTCCAAAAGTGTCGTCAACATATCGACCCTCAATGAGTGGCGGCACTGCAAGGGGAAACTTGTGGCCTTCATCCTTCACCAGTTGCAGCAGTGTTCGCACTGCTAAGAACGGGGCACCCTTGGTACCATACGTGACCGTTGTTAGATAATTTTCCATTTCCTTGAGTTGTTTGTCTATCCAGAGAACCCGTTGTAAATTCCAGTCATCCTTGTGTACGTTGATTTGCCTGTACATTTTGGTGATGTCAGTGGCCACTAAATGCCGAAATTGTCGAATCCAGAGCAAAACGTCTGTGACGTCTAAATGCAACTTGGCTCCCGTGTACATGAGATCATTAAGTGAGCGACCGGAAGTAGATGCACTCCAGCCATTAAACACCACACGTAATTTTGTGGTTGCACTGTCTGGTTTGAGCACGCCGTGATGTGGCAAGTAATATTGTGCGTGCTGGCTGGAAACGGGTGAAGCCTCCGTCATGTGATTGAGCTCTCGATATTCTGTCATGAACTGATGATACAGGCGTCGATAGTTGTCATCTCGTGCGAATCTTCTTAGTAAGCCCTGCAGGCATCGATGCGCAGTGTGACACGAATCCCCAAGAGTATCAGGTGATGATTTTAACGGAAGTCGAACCGTGTATCGACCTGTTGAGTCCCGCGAAACAGTGCTCTTGTAATATTCTTCACATCTTTGCTCGTCAGGCGTAAGATCATGAGTATTACTTGCAGGCACTTCTTCTTGTGTCCAGAATTTCGCCAGCAACTCGTCGAGAGCATCTTCTTTCTCCTGAATCGAGGCATGATACACTGCAGCAGGTGCCGATGATGATGTGTCGACAGGTCCGAGAACGAGCCATCCAAAAATTGAGAGCTGCGCAATTGGCATCAATGGATCTTGTTTGATGACGTTGGGCTTGATAATCTGCCCATATGAATCAGTTTGGTTTTCGCAAGATGCGTTCTACTACGGATGCACTAAACTTGGTCAAATCTATCATCACCGAGGCCCGTGCTAACGGAAAGGTGGCTCTTGCGTTTTCCTTGGATATTATGAACGCGTTCAATTCTATTAATAAGCTATCTGCCATAAAAAGAGCCATGCGTGTGAAAGGTTTTCCTTAATACCTACGGCGAATTATTGAGGCTTACCTAACTGGCAGAAAGATCAGGTATGTGACTTTGGATAGAACCCGCCGCACTAGGTGCGTGAATAGGGGGGTCCCACAGGGCTCGGTTTTGGGCCCTCCCCTATGGAATTTAGGTTTCGACTCTGTACTAAGGACGCTTTTATACGAAGACTGTCACGTCGTTTGCTATGCGGACAACACCCTTCTGGTTGTCGTTCGTGATGATTACGACGAGGCATGTGCTGTGGCAATGGAGTGCCTCGAGCTCATCTTAACTAACATCCGTTCACTTGGACTAAATGTATCATGGTCGAAATCCGAGGCTATATTTTTTGGCCATTGTCCTCGCGACGCTTCTCTGGAGATTGAGGGCGTTAGAATTTTCTTTTCCAGCACTATTAAATACCTCGGCGTATGCATTGACAGAAGATTAAATTTTTGCAAACACTTTGAATATGTCGCGGCCAAAGTTGCAAGAGTTGGAAGGGCACTTTGTGGAATCCTCCCGAACCTGCGGGGTCCCATAAAGTGCAAACGCAGACTGTATTACACGATTATTACATCCATTACTCTGTACGCAGCTCCTACATGGAGCAAGGAGTTAATGGCGTCGGGCAATCAACAGCGTGTTCTGCAGCGTGCAATCCGCCTTACCGCACAGCGTACGGTCATGGCGTACCGTACTGCCTCGTATGAGGCTGTCACGTTTTTGGCCAGAATACCGCCGATTCATTTATATGCGGCTTGTCTTAGGCGAATATACCTTAGACTTAAGGATATGAAGGAGACGGGGACCTATCATCCGGATGCCCCTGCTAACATCAGGGCGGAGGAACAACTGGTGCTAAGGGAACAGTGGGATACCCACATCCAAAACAACCGGCTTGCTGGGAAGAGAACTCGGGAAGCCATCCTCCCGAGTTTTGACCTCTGGCTGGACAGACGTTCCGGCTTCCTCACCTATAGGATCACGCAGCTCTTGACGGGACACGGCTGTTTTGGTTCATTCCTTTTTAGGATTAATAAAGAAGACACTCCAATGTGTCGTTATTGTGGTTCGGCAGTTGATACTGCTGAACATACCCTATCGGCCTGTAATTTCTGGAGTTTGGAGAGGGGAGAACTTACCGCAGTCATAGGGCAGGATCTCTCCTTGGCTGCGGTGGTTGCATCAGTGTGTCGCTCTGGAGAGGCGTGGAAGGCTCTTTCAATTTTCGCCGAAAGAGTAATGCGGAGGAAGGAGGACGACGAGCGGAGGAGGCAGCAGGGCCTCGTGGACCCAGCGATCATCGTGGGACGTGTCCCTGAGGACCCGTGACCTCGTACGGTTCTTGTATCGCTTGCGATCTTCTGTTATGCATAATGAGTTGTTGCGAGTTTGCGTCTCGCCTGGGCGTGCGTCTTGCGGAACTGCTCCTGGTGCCCTTGGGGGTTGTCGAGCGCCGGCCGGCGGCGGGCCGCTCCTCCTCCTGGGGTCCGGTGCGTCGCCTGGTGCGACGCTCCCGGATCTCCGGGGGGTGGGCGGCCCGGGGGCGGTCGGCGCTCGTCGGCCCCCGGGGGCTACCTTGGGGCGGTTGTTTCTTATTTTGTTTCTTCTGTTTTCACTCCGTTCCTGGTTCCTTTCCTTCCGCTTGGGCTGCGGGTCCCCTGGGGGCCGGTCGGCCGTGGCCCGCCGCTCACCGCTGTGCTTGCGGGACTCTGGCCCCATTGCTAGGCAATGGGAGCCACGAGTCTCGTTGAGGCTGCGGGGCGCGGTTGGTCGGCCTTCTGGGGATTTCGTGGCTTGGCGGGGGATGGCTGGGAGTTTAAACGTCCTTGTGCCCTTCCCCTGCCTCCCCCCTTACGGGTGGGTCTAGGGGAGGGGCGCAGCCTTTCTATAGCCAAGTTTCTTGGCCGATAATGTGGACTCATGGAGTTGAGTCCTTTATGTTGGTGATGGGTACGTGTATCCTCATGTCGACAGGCCCGTGGATTCGGGCTCGTGTTTGTGTTACGTGGATCCCCCCTCCGGATAGGGGGGTTTCCTGTTTGTTGTTGTTCGTACACGTCCCGTGTGGTTAGTGTACGTCTTATTTGCGGGGGGACCCCCCCCCTGGGGAGATGGTCCCGCAGCCAATGAGGAGACCTTTCAGTGATATGACTGCCCGCGGTCATATCATGAGAGGAATCCGAGGCGGTCAAAGGGTGGTGTGCACGCACATTTCCTTCGACTAGGGAACCTATCTCCCGCGGGGGAATTTTGCCTCCCGCGGTTCTGACCTCCCGTGTGTCTTTGTGTGGGATTATATGTTTTCTGGCGCTAGCGCAAGGACTGTCTCGTTACGTGACGTCATACCTCGGTCTACCGCGTAGCGTGACTATAGTCCATGGTCCGGTGTTTAGGGGAGAGAGTTTTTAGTGGGTGCAAGCTCCACATATCCCGGGGGCCGGCCCCCGGCTGAATGCGCAAGGCATTTTTTCTCTTCCCACAAGAAACAAAAAAAAAGCTGACGGTCTGAATCATCGTATGAAACAATAGTCTTAATTCCGGAACCGACTCGTCCTTCAACTTCGGCAGCGCGGTCAAAGCTGAGAAGCAGGCTCTCACCAATAATCGTTTAATGTCATAACATAACGTTTGGTCAGCAGGGTCACCGCCCTCTGATAGTTATCCGCGGTTGTAGATAAATTCTTCAATAATTAATTGTTCTGCCTCTCCTTTCACCCCTGGTGGAAATAATTTTACAATTTTTCACGCAAAAATTATATGAAAACTACAATTTCTTATGATGTAATTACAATTTTTTAAATTATTTTTACTTAATTTTTACATTAAACTACGCGATTTGGGTCATGTTTGTAGTTTTTCATAAATTTACGTAGAAAGTTTTTATAGAACTACAATTTTTTAGATGTAAATACGTGATATATTCAACATTTTACAACGAACTATTCTGCTTGTTGATAAGGATTAATAAATTAGATAATTATTTGTAAGTTGTTGCATATCTTATTTAGTTATTTTTATATGCGTGATGATTGCATCCAACACAAAAAAATATATTTTATAAGATAAGGAAAGTATCTTTTATATTTAATACAATTATTAAATATAAATATTTCATGTTTAATAAAATTATTTAAAAACATGTAAATAAATAAGTAAGACGTATCCAACAATTTATCAAAAATTGCTTTGCAGACCTCTGCACTATGTGATACCAGAGGTATCACTTAAGCTGATCTGCAGCAAAGAACATCGTAATTAGGTTTCTCACAAGCTCGCCTCTTATACTAGCGCGTGATGATTTTTGATTACGAGAAAGTGACGCATGGTATAGCCGCGTCGCGGCAGCGCGCGGTACTAGTGCTCGCGGTCGCGGAGCGTTCTCGCGAAATCAGGGCGTCTTCGCGCTTATTGCGAGTTATCAAACATTGCAGTGAGCAGTTTGTTGTGTGTGCACAGTGATCTGACTATCACATTTAATATTAAATTATTAAATTATAAAAATTATTAAATTTTATATTTTATTAGGTCATGTATATTTATGCAAATAGATAATTTTCAATATGTAAGTGAAATGCCCTATGATTATTTAAAGTATTAAAAGACGTCAATTTATAATATAATTGTTGTAAAATATAGAAAATAGTGAGGGAAATGAGATTGCAAGAGAATGCTGGAAAGAAATAAGAGGGAATGTCAGGAAGGAAAAAGCAAAATGGGGAGAGGAAAGGAGTTTCTATGAAAAAAGAGGATTTGCAACTGAGGAGATAGAAAAAAAAAGAGGAGAAGGATGGAGCAGTATAGAGGAATTAACAAGAAGAGATAGACATCCAGAGGCAGGAGAGAGATGAAAGGGTAAGAGAGTCTAGATACAACAGGTGGTACATGGAGATAGCAGAAAACAGAAGGCCGGAATACCTAGGGAGAAAAGGGAAAGAAAAGTCCATGATTAGGATAGCGAGATTTAGGCTAGGTAATGAGATGAGAGGTGGAAGATATTGGGAACCAATAGAGAAAAGAAGTTGCAGAATATGTGGTGCAGAACCGGAGTCATGAGAGCATGTTCTAGAATGGTGCATAAGAGCCCGGGAAAAAATATTCATATCTGACGGTATATGAACATATATAAATGAGATATGAACAGATATAAGTTTTATATGCCCATATATAAAGCATATATAATCATATATGGTTATCTATCGCCATATATGATCAGATCGTACATTATACATGACACAAGATCTGATCATATAAGTTCATATATGGTCAGACATATTATTATGTGTAGCCAGATATGACACTATACATAATCGTATCTGGCCTCACATGGTCGTATATAAAGAATGTTCGGCCATGTATTATCAGATATAATTATATATGGCCATACATAACTGTATCGGCACTGTATATGATCATATATGACAAGACGCGATGCTGTATATGATTGTATATGTTCATATACGGCCGGAAATGATATGAAACATGATCAGATCTGTCTATATATGACCAGATTGGGATATAATTGATATAAATGTCCGGGAAAAATATTCATATCTGACAGTATATGAACATATATAAATGAGATATGAACAGATATAAGTTTTACATACTCATATATAGAGCATACCCAGATAGCCAAATCTGTTCGAACAAATAATGCCAAATATTTGCTACAAATTTTGGTTTCAGAAATGGTACAAATTTGCATCAAAATTTGTTTTATCAAATGTTGTCGACAAACTGCTAGCAAATACGTATCAAAACATGCGTACACAATTGACGCCAAATTGATACCAAATATCGAGCAAAGCTTAGTAGTACCTGATAACAAATTGGCACCCAATTGCTGTTAAAGTTTGTTGACTAAACCTAACGCCAAATTGATGCCAAATATTGAGCAAATTTTGGTAACAAAACTTAAGAACAAATTGACGCCAAATACCAAGCGATGTTTAGGGCGTTTCATTCAGATGGCGCGACACGTGAGTCGCCACTTTCAACGCGCCCCCACCTCCTTCCTCGCTCTTGTTCAGTGTCATGGCCGCTCTTGCTGCGTTTCTTCGGACGAGACGAGTACGTTTTCCTTCTTTCGTAACTGATTGAGCTAAGCGGCACGTATTCTGGAGACCAACCGAGCGAGATTCGACTTCCCAAGGAGAGCTCACCGCCAGGAAAAGGAGAGCTTGTGTGAGGGAGGATTGAGGCGAGGAGTCCGGTCCAGCGAGCAGGGCCCTTCCGATATTCTCATTTGGGACGCCATATTGGAAGATCGACATTGATCGTGGTAGTACAAGGGGCTCTGCAAGGTTAATTCTCGTCTTAAGGTCTGGAATTGCTCTCATTCTTGTGGCTCTGGTTTATATTCTAGCCCTAGAATTGATCTCGTAGACAAAAGCAGAGGCCCCCCTCTCTTTTCTTTTCTTTTTTTCTTTTCTTTTCTTACTTTGATTTCAATCAGTAATCCAGACTCCTTAATTCCGCCCTGTAAGATCTGGTTAATTCTCGTCTTGAGATCTTGGAATTGCTCTCATTCTTGTGGGTCTGGTTTATATTCTAGCCCTAATGTAATTTTAATATATGCATTACAATTTTACACTGTCAAATAATAAATAATATCGTTTGATAATAATAACAACAGTATAGATAATAGTAACAATTTTATTACTTGACTTATTTCATTCTATTTTTGACAACTCGTATATACATTAATTGTGGCTAAGGTCTATACTATGTCATAGTGTAGATCTTAGCTACATTTCTGGCAAGTCAGTCCAAAGTATGCGGCTTTGTTCTCTATCCTTTTTATCTGTAGCAATTTTATTTCTTTTTATTTTTTAATTATTTTTTATGTATTATCTCTTATGTATCAGGTTTCTGAAGAAGACTAAGTATATAAAGTCGAAACGTGAAACGTTAATTGTATTTAAAATTTATTTAATTAAACGAGATTTTGTTTTTAAATTTAAATTGATGACCTTTTTATAACTCGAGAAAATCAGCCAGCCTTCCATCCTATAAGTTTATTTTGTACTGTTAGTTTAATTAATTTAGTTATATTTTTTTCCATTAACATTCCATTTGTTATAGTGATTGTGCAGTAGAAAATCTGAAAAAATAAATGTTTTTAAAAAGTAAAGATAATATATATTTTGAAATCTATGTATTTTATGTAAACATAACATTTAAATTTATTTGCAGTTTATTTTAGAACATGCCAAAAAACACCGTTTCATAAGCTTTCTAAGAAAGTTAAAAGACAGAAAGTGAATGTTGTAGAAGAACTCAATTCAACAGATTCTTTAATTGAATTCGATCAGTCGCATATTCAGCAAGCACATGCTTCCGTTAAAAGCCAAAGTTCCGTAATACCAGATTTTCTTCATAATCAAAAAGAATCTGAACTTTCTCATTATTCTTAACTTTTTCATCATTCTGAACTTCCTCACCATTCTGAATTTTCTAATAATTCTGATCATTTTGAGTACTCTGAACACTTTGATTTCGAAAATAACGATAATTATAGAGATATATTTAACATTAACAGATACACCGGCAACAATAACGAGGCTCATTCAGATGACAACGATGATAATTCTGAAAACTGCGAGAATAGTGATGAGAATAAAAAATATTCGAAATGTTTCGTGAAAACAAGAGTTATAAAGAAGAGTTATAAGAGTATAAAGAGTTATACTCTTATAGTCTTAAAGAAGAGTTATAAGAGTATAAAGAACATGTAATATTATGTAATAAAATGTTTCATTCTACTTGCCGTTTGAATCTGATTAAGGCAAAATTGTAATATTAGTTTGAAATAGAAACAATTTAAAACAATTTAAAATACAAGGGAAATGCTTTAGTTTTATAACTATCATATTCTTGCAATATTAAAAATTTTACATATTCTTTCTTTGATTAAAATATTTCTCAAAATAATCTTGGAACTGTTGATAAAATATCGTGTATTTTTTTATCTGTAAAAGTTTGAAGTTTTGTTTGAATAGTTTAAAAGTTTTGTTTGAACGGTTTAAAAGTTTTGTTTGAACAGTTTTTTTCTGCTGTATATTAATTTCTATTACATCAAACACTACAAAATTCACTTGGGTTGCTTGCACCTAAATGATGTATATTATTCTTTTGTTATTTCTTTCTGACAACAGTACTGCATTATTCCATCGTAATCGACGAACTATGCACATTGTGAACATTTGTTTATTTCAATTTTGCATTCTTGCAAATAATAAATCGTGTTTCAAGTTTGAACTAGTTGTTTAAATATGCACGGTAGTTATTATTGTATGATTAAAGAAAGGAAAGTTAGTAGTATTAGGCTTATAAGAATATTGTTTTAGATGCATTTTCATAGAAATTATACTCGTGTTTTCAGTAAGATTCTATAAATCCTTCTTATACCGGCCAATACATTATCTGCGCACGGAGTATGTGTTATATAAGATTCTCGAGTGTTTACAAATATTGTATGTGCTGTTGACAAAGTTAAATGTTTGCATATGTCAGTAAATTCACATTGTATAACATTTACTGTAATTAATATATAATTAATTATTTTATTGCCACCGTTAGATTTTATAAATGTCTTATAATGTTTTATAAATATAAAGATTTCTTTTAACATATGTATAAAATAATTTATTGTAAATCAATAAAAAATTATATGCTTTTTATAATTTAATGCTTTTAATTTTCCCTAAAAAAATATATTTTAGTATTTATTAATGGCTACGTAACAAGGCTTGCTGCAATTTGGCGTCAAGCTGTGTCATCAAGATTTTCTCTGTATTTGGTGCCAATTTGCTGTTAAGTATTGTTCTCAAATCTTGTTTGATATTTGATATCAATTTGGCGTCGGGTTTTGTCAACAAACTTTCATAGCAATTTGTCAACAATTTGCTGTTAGATTGCTGGCAAGCTTTGCTCGGTATTTGGTGTCAATTTGGCGTCAAGTTCTTTTGTCAAGGTTTGCTCGCAATTTGGCACAAATTTGCTGTCGAGCTTTTGTTGGCAAGCCTTGTTCACAATATGGCGCAAATTTGCCGTTGAACTTTTGCTGTCCTGTTTTGCTCGATATTTGGCGTCAATTTGATGTCAAGTCATGTACACAAGCTTTGCTAGCAAAACACAAGCGTATTGCAGACACAGATCGCACCGAATTTGTCGACAAGTTTTGCGCGTATTTGGTGTCAAATTGGTTACAATTTGCTGACAAATTGTTTACTGGGTATATAATCATGTATGGTTATCTATCGCCATATATGATCAGATCGTACATTATACATGACACAAGATCTGATCATATAAGTTCATATATGGTCAGACATATTATTATATGTATGCTATACCCGGGAAAAAATATTCATATCTGACAGTATATAAACATATATAAATGAGATATAAACAGATATAAGTTTTACATGCCCATATATAGAGCATATATAATCATATATGGTTATCTATCGCCATATATGATCAGATCGTACATTATACATGACACAAGATCTGATCATATAAGTTCATATATGGTCAGACATATTATTATGTGTAGCCAGATATGACACTACCCGGGAAAAAAAACCTCTTATTTATTCATATATTATCGTTTATATTAGTTTATATTAGTAGATAAATGATTATATATGATCATATAAGAAATGGAAAATATAATCTTAAACAATATTATATGGCCATATATGAGAGTATATAATTATATTATATATGGCCATATATAAGCCATATATAAGCCATATATGATTATATATGATCAGATCAGAATATTGCATCTCAAAGTATCCGATAGATGGCATTCGATGTGATCTGTTTCTCGTATTTAAAATTTGACAAACAGTGTTATAAGAACGGCAACAAAAAGACACGACACTGTCTTGCACTATTCTCGCGCGACGCTGTCTCGGAGCGACACAATTTTTGTATCAGTTATATCGTGAAGTCCACTCTTATAATAAAGTGGTATTGATCATACATGGACATATGCATTAAAATGCATACGTATCAGATCATACCTGATGAAATACGGATGTGTCAGTTCGTACCTGATCATACCTGATCAGATATTAACATATACAATAATACCAGATCATATATCCTCAGATCTGGCCAATTTCCATATCTGACCATACATGACCAATTGGATATGATCATATATGATCAGATATGAATATTTTTTTCCGGGAGGAGAGGAGGAGGAGAAGCCAGAGGGAATTAGCGAGAAAATCAAAAGGATATTAAATAGTAAAGGAGATGGAGAGAAATGAATGGCGGAGCTGGAGAGAAGAAGAAGGCAGGCGAGAATACAGCGGAGTTAGACAGAAAGATTAGAGAATAATTCAAATGATTTCTGTTACAGGTAACCTAAAGGGAGAAAGAGAGGAAAACGACGAAAAGAAGGATGGAATGCAGAGGGACGATTATGATAGAAAAGGAGGCGATAGAAAAGATAGTGGAAGGGAAAGTATTGGAGATGATAAAGGAGTTTAAGGAGGACAGTAAGAGAAAAGATGAGGAGATAAAAGAATTGAAGGAGGAGGTAGAGAGATTAAAAAGAAAGGTGTATAGGATGGAATAGAGCATTGGCAAAAGGAAAAGGGATGACAGTGAAGAGAGAAAGGGTAAGTTTCATAAGAGGAAATGGTGGGCAGAGGAGTACGAAAGGAATGACGACGAGAAGCGAAAGAAGAACGTGATACTAAGGATCGAGAAGGAGAGATGGGTGGGAAAGGAATCAAATTGGGAGAAGGTGAAGGAATTATTTTCGGAAGGATTAAAGGTGAAGGTGGAGGTGAAAGAGGTAAGCGTGATAGGTCAGAGAGGAGACTGGGTAACGGTATTAGTAAAGATGGGGAATGAGGAGGATAAGTGGAAGGTATTGGATGCAAGGAGAAAGGAAGGGAGCAGATTGAGGGTGAAAATGGATGAGGACAAATCGGTGGAGACGAGGGTAAGAGAAAGAGAGGAGAAAGAAAGGAGAAAAGAAAGGAGAGAGGAGGAAAGCGGGAGACCAAAGAGGACCGCGGAGGACGAGATTGCGAAAAGAATGGAGGAGAATCTGCTAATGGATTCGGACGAGGATGAAGCCGATAGGAAGAAAAGAGAGTAGGAGGAATGTAGGATAGAAACGAGATGAAGGGAGATAAAGAGAGAAGCGTTAAGGGAGAGAGAGGGGAGGAGGAGAAGGAGGTAAGATTGTAGGAATAATACCTTTATTTTCTTATTTAGAATGAAGGTAGAGTAAGAAAGAAAGAAGGCGTCAAACACTAGGAGGAAGAGTGCCGGGAAAAAAAAGGGAAAAGCCGCGTCAGGAAAGAGGGAGTCAGAGGAGTGCTGAATTAGGGGAAGCTAAAGGAGATGGCCAGAGGGGTGCCGAATGGAAGAGGAAGGGAAGGGAAATAAGATGTGAGGTCGCTCAATGACCAGGCCGGGAGAAATGAAGTAAAATGTAAAGGTTTTTGCTGAAAAAAAAACGCCTTTCCAGCTCCGGAAGGGGAATGAAATAAAGCTTGATTGATTGATTGATATAGAAAATAGTGAACATTTCTTACGATTTATTATAACTTAATACAACTTGTATCTTTTCATAAAAATAGAAAAAATAGTATTGAATCTTTTATGGATTCATCATGCTAAAAAAAATATTAGCCACGTATTACAGGGAATATATTGACATAAAAAATTCAAATGCCTTTTACGTCATGAAAACTTGTTTAATGCTGTGTAAAAAGATGTAGAAAGTTGTAAATAGTTATAATATTACTAAAATAGTTATAAATTGCTAAAAAAAAGTTCATGAAAAGTTGTAGAAAAAAATTTCTAAAAATAAACATTTTTTACAACTTCTACAATTTACTACATTCTCATAAAAATGTTCATAGAAATTTGTTAAAACTTGTAAAAATTTTTAAATACTTTTTACAACTCACTATAATTTAAGGCAATTTACCATGAATTTCTACAATTTTCACAAATTTGTAGAAATTTGTGATTTGTTGTTTAAAATTTAAATTTTTCGTAGAAATACGTAAATTGTTCTAAAATTATTTCCACCAGGGACACACGACTTTAAATAGTGGAGCTTCTGCACTCTGGACAGCCCAGTGTCTTTATCGATTATTATTGAACCGAAAAGATCTTTGAACGCGGACCATTCATCATACCTGCCTGTGAAGGTGGGCAGCTGAATCCGTGGCGACGACTTCCGAGGAGTGTCTTCTGCCTCATGCCCTCGCGAGTTGCGAGTACCCGAGATCTCAATAACGAGTAAACGGATCAAGTTCTAAGTAGGCTTGATCGATAGCTTGGGTTTGAATTATATAATAAGAGTGTTTTTATTTTTCCGCTACGTGCCCTACGAAGCGGAGATATTACGATGCAAAGTCCGAAATGTCAAATTTTACAACTAAGAAACGTCGTCGTCGTCGTCGCCGCCGTACGGTTGCTTTTGCCTCGATAGATGGCGTTTGAGAACATCTCGAGCGTCCCCCCGAGTCCTCTCTATTGATAATGTTGCTACACTGAAAAGAGACAGCATATACGCGTACGTGTGCGCTCGTCGCTCAGTGCGTTCGCGCGAAAAGCGCTCTGTCAGTCAGTTATAACCTAGAAATACATATCGTATTCGCGCGTAACACCGTGGTCTCTCATCGTTAAGGATGTATATCGCTTATGTCAAAATAGAGGGATGAAGCTTAAATTTCTCTCTCTCTATCTCTCTCTCTCTCTCTCTCTCTCTCTCTCTCTCTCTCTCTCTCTCTCTCTCTCTCTCTCTCTCTCTCTCTCTCTCTCTCTCTCTCTCTCTCTCTCTCTCTCTCTCTCTCTCTCTCTCTCTCTCTCTCTCTCTCTCTCTCTCCTCTCTCTCTCTCCCTCTCTCTCTCTCCCTCTCTCGATTATTTCCCGAAAAATTGGAAAAATTAAAAAAACCGGTTTCCAAAAAGATCCGTAACAAAAACTGTACACATCATGACGCTCCCCGTAAAATTCTATCCCTACTTCATATACAATTCTTTAAGATTCTGTCAATTAATTCCCAAAAAATTGAAAAAATTTCGGTACCGGCTTCCAAAAAGATCGGTAACGAAAAATTATACACTTTATAACACTCCCCGGAAAATTCTACCCCTGTTTGATCTATGATTCTTTAAGATTCGGTCAATTATTTCCCGAAAAATTAGAAAAACCGGTTTCCAGAAAATCGGTAACAAAAAACTATACACATAGTGGCACTCCCCGGAAAATTCTACCCCTATTTCATATACTTTTGGTAGAAATTTGATCTATAATTCTTTGAGATTCGGTGAATTATTTCCCGAAAAATTAGAAAAATTAGAAAAACCGGTTTCCAGGAAATCGGTAACAAAAAACTATACACATAGTGGCACTCTCCGGAAAATTCTACCCCTATTTCATATACTTTTTATAAAAATTCGGTTCAGGGGTTTGGGCTGGACGTTGATGAGTCAGTGAGTGAGTCAGTCAGTCAGTCAGTCAGGACATCTTCCTTTATATGTATAGACTAGATTTTTCGCCCGCACTTCGCGCGGACTGAAAATCTATTCCCCTCTCCCAAACTCACCCATTAATTAGAAGCACCAATAGAACCCCATAAAACCTCCAATTTTCAACCCCATAGTAGCCATCCTCATAAAATTAGTAATCTTTTGGTACCAGTTTTATCACGATCATCAACAAAAAATTAGAAAAATTTTGGCACTGGTTTCAAGAAAATTGATCCATTAATAAAAAATTATCCATTAATAAAATGATGGAATTTGGGGAATGGGAACGAAACAGACTGAACAGACTCCGTTATGCGTGGCTAAAATAAACTTTACTTTTCAAACGTGGTATCAACGGTCTTTACAGCGCGAGAGCTAGCGAGGAAGAAGGCGGAAGTACGCAACGAAACAAATAAACGCGGAAGGCGATAAAGGCGCCTTTACATTAGTTTACAGAAACATGAACCATAGAATACATAGGGGAAGGCGGGGTATTCTTGGACACGGGGTATTGTTGGACAGCGCGATATCTTTCCCGTTTCTGCCGCTAGGGGACTCTACCGTCTACCATAGTTTCGTCTCGTCATACTCTCATTTTCTATGGTGCAGTTGACCAGTTTGAGCGCGTTTGTTACCTCGCATTCACAGTCGTCCGAATTTTGTTACTTGCAAAGTGTTTTTTTGGCCCGTTGGTGTGCTTGTTTTAACACGGTTTTTCGACGAACCAAGTCAGGTAACTATATGTATTACATTCTTTGAACTTTAAGCTTTCAAAGCATACTACGAGTTTTGTATGAAATGTGCATTGTGTTACTTATACGCCGACATGTTTGAAAAATAAGCGTTCGGGGTATTATTGGACATTTTTTTCGGGGTATTATTGGACACTTGATTTTTGACATTTCACAGCGTAACCTCGTGTATTTGATGCGTATAAGTGATTTTTCATGCATAATTTCAACAATGCATTCGTTTTTTGGCCATTTCTAATCGTTTTTTGGTCCGTTTAAACTTTGTTTGACAGAATGCCACGTTATTATGCAAAAAAAAAAAAACAATTGACTATGAAAATATTTTGAACGCGATTAAGTCGGTGAAAATTCATAACAACTCAATACGAACAGCTGCAACGGCGCACAACATACCCAAAAGCACGTTAGCTTGGCATATTGGGAATTTCGAGAATGAAAAAATTGACGTTGCTACTGCAAATGTAAATGTAATGGAGAATTTGCTGTTAAATCATTCGACGACTGGCAAAACGGTGAGTTGATTTAACCTCATTTTTTTGAACCACCAATAAATTTATTTTTAATTTTTTTTTAACTTTATTTATGTTTATTTATCTAATTATTTATTTATATTTATTCATTTTTTTCAGATTTTCAATGCAGTGCAAGAGCGTGCGCTCATGAAGTACATTCTGAAAGCCAGCGACATTAATTATAGATTGAGTTTGTTGGAGCTGAGGAAACTTGCATACGAATATGCTAAAAAAATCGGCATTTCGTATCCGGACTCATGGGATGTCAAAGGAGAGGCAAGTTCGGATTGGCAATTGAGCTTTATGAAACGTAATCGAAATTTGTCACTGCGAACACCGGAACAAGTGAGCCAGTACCGTTCGAAGTCCTTCAACAAAGAGAATGTCGATGCCTTCTTCAGCAATCTGTCGTCTGTGCTTAATGCTACACCGTTCGAAGCGCATAGAATTTGGAACATGGACGAATCTGGATGTCCAACTGTCCCAACGAAAGCTGTGAAAATCATTGCACCGAAAGGAAAGAAACGGGTGGGCACAGCAACATCAGCCGAGAGAGGCACAAACGTGACTCTGGCATTGTCCGTCAGCGCAACGGGGCAGTCAATTCCGCCGTTTTTCATCTTTCCGCGAAAAAATATGAAAGATGTGTACATGACGCATGCAACACAAGGTGCAGTTGGTATCGCAAATGGTTCTGGGTGGATGACAGCCGATGAATTCCTCAAATACATGAAGCATTTCGTCAAACACGCCGGCGCGAATAAGGATTCACCAACTTTTCTGCTTCTCGACAATCACATGTCACATTTGTCGATTGACGTCCTTGAATTAGCAGTGGATCACGGGATTACAATGCTCTCGTTTCCACTGCATTGCACTCACCGTATGCAGCCGCTCGATGTTTCCGTATTTGGCCCTTTCAAGACAATGTACACCATAAAATATGATGCTTGGAAGAAATCAAACGTCGGCGTGGCTTTTGATTTGCACCATGTGCCACTCATTGTCGACCAATGCTTAGACACTGCCGTTACCCCAAAGAACATCAAGGCTGGATTTAGAGCAACAGGCATTTTTCCATTTGATCCGCACGTCTTCACGGAAATCGACTTCATCGCTTCGGATTTGAGCGGCGAAAATGAGTACGACGATGATGAAGAAGATGAAGATAATCAACGTCGAGTCATTGTGTCTGGCGATGCAATACCAACCACAGCACATGAAGTTGTGACATCTGAACCATCTACCAGTTCTGTCCTTTCGGCCAAAGACCTCCGCGGCGCATTAAAATCGGTAGGTCCATTAAAACTTGGCACGCCAGCCAAAAAGTCTAATCGCGGCCGTAAACCATTGAAATCGGTGGTTTTGACATCGCCAGAAAATCTGTCTGACCAACGTGATAAGACCGAGAAAAGGCGTTCAAGTTTATTGGAGAAAGACGACGCAAAGAAGAAAAAAGGCCGTGGAAAATCAAAGACTCCGCAAAAAAAAATCCCGCCTCCAGACGAAACTGAGGATGAGGAAGACATCGACTTCTGCATAATTTGCATGAAAAATATGCCGAAGAACGAAAATCGGCGAAACACTGCCTATTGTGTCGCTTGTGATCGAGGTGTCCACTTGAGTTGTGCCGGAGCGGACCCGAACACTTTCAAATGCCATAATTGTGATCCGCAATAATTTTTTTTTTTAATTTCAACATATTTTTTACATTCTTTTGTTCATCTTATTATATTCTTTCAGTTTTCTCAAGAAATAAACGTTTTCCAACAATAACTTGCATTTTTTTATCGATTTACATAACTGTCCAATAATACCCCGAGATTTTTCAAAATCTCAAAAACCTACTTTTTGCGCCAACTGCTACACAGGGTACAACGTTGAACAATTAGGTACAATTTCTGGTAAAAAAAGTAAGGTTACTTATCGTACAACACAATTAAGCTTTAAAATTTTCAAAAAAAGCAATTTTTTTTAGAGTTTTTGGTGAAAATAAAACGTGTCCAAGAATACCCCGATTTCCCCTACATAATATAAATATCTTAATTTGCCATAAGTCCACATTTCTCAACACTCCTCCTCAAATTAATATTTAATGTTCAAATTTAAACTTTACTGTTACGAAAATTACATCATGAATCTAACATAAATTAAAAAATCTACGCAACTTTAAATATTGCTCATTTCCTAACGGTTTGGTTAATACGTCTGCCACTTGTTCGTCAGTACTCACGTACTCTACTGTTATCAGTCCTTTCATATAATAGTCTCGTACAAAATTGTATTTCACATCTACGTGCTTAAGTCTCCGATGTTCCCAACGACACAACAGATGTATCACCGATTGATTGTCTTCATAGATTTTTGGAGGTTTTGAAAATTCCACTCCGAATTCCTTTAGAAGATTCCTCGTCCATATGAGATCTGTGAGTGATGTTGCTAAAGCAATATACTCCGCTTCAGTTGAAGATTGCGCTACCGTAGTCTGCCTCCTCGTACACCATAAAACAGGATTTCCGTACACCTGTATAAGGTATCCAGTGGTTGACTTTCTATTAGCTTCGCTTCCATAATTTGCGTCCGCATAACATATTAACGGCTCTTCTATTCCTTTTCGAAAGCACAGTTCCAGCTTTATTGTTCCTTTAATGTATCGGAGTACTCGTTTCAATCCTGTCCAGAGTTTGTCCGTTTGCCGAGTTTGGTATCTACTGAAGTAATTCACTGCTACGCCTAGATCGGGTCTGGTTGCAAGCATAGCATACATTAAACATCCGACCAATTCTCGGTATGGCTTCGACTCATCCAGAATTTCCGCGTCTTCGTGTAGAGTACTCTTTAGTTCTATCGGCGTCTTCGCAGGCTTGCATTCATTCATCCCAAAACGAGTTAACAGACTCTGCAGATAACCAGGTTGACTGAGTCGTATTTCGTTTTCCGTTCTGACTATAGTTATTCCGAGAAATGAGTGTAAATCGCCAAGATCTTTCATGTAGAAACGTTTCTTCAACTTGTCTTTCAGTTTCTCTATTTCTCTGAGATTATTTCCTGCAATAATAATATCGTCAACATAAAGAAGCAGGTAAAATTTTCCTTCTACTGTAACCTTCACATACAAGCATTTATCTGTTTCCGCTTGTTGAAAACCTTGATCCTTCATTTCCGTGTCGAAAGTCTCGTTCCATGACCGCGGAGCCTGTTTCAGGCCATATAGGGCCTTCTTCAATTTGCACACCTTATTTCCACGAACTTTAAATCCTACGGGTGGCTTCATGTAAATCTCCTCCTTAATTCGACCGTGTAGAAAAGCATTTTTCACATCCAGTTGACAAGCATGTAGGTTCCTTTCATTGATGATTGCTAGCAGGGTCCTGAAAGTTGTCAGTCTTGCAACTGGTGCATAAGTTTCCTCGTAGTCGTATCCACACCGCTGTTTGTTGCCTTTGACTACTAACCGCACCTTATAACGGTCAATTTCTCCGTTGCTATTGCGTTTGACTTTAAATATCCATTTGCAGTTGAGTGCTCGTTTTCCAGGTGGAAGCTCGACTACTTCCCAAGTATCATTTTTTATTAAAGCATCTATTTCCTCTTGTATAGCACCTTCCCATTCTTCTTTATCTCTTCTTTCTTGAATTTCTTCGAACGTTTCCGGTACATTTTCTACAAATGATTCCGCGTGTAACGCTAAAGTCGCATAATCTTCCAAATATTTCGGTTTCTTCTTCTCTTTCTCTGATCTTCGTAGTGTACATCCTTTATTTCCACTATCTCGATTTCCGTTAGCACGTGTCGGAGTTCCATCTGCATCTTCAAATTCGTCTTCAGATGATTCAGTCGTCCGAGGTGTTTCAATTTGAGGTGTTTTGTTTACAATGATGTTTTCTTGTGTATCGGTATTAGAATCTATTTGTTGTCCAACAGTATTCGGAATCCAATCTTCACTCGTCGAGTCGACAAAGGTGAATTTCGTCTCATCAAATATAACGTCTTTTCCAAACAGAATTTTCCTCTCTTCAGGACACCAGAGTTTGTATCCATTAGAACAATATCCCACGAAGTAACATTTCTTTGATCTAGAATCAAATTTTCCAGCTACAAGTTCTTTTGGTATGCGTAGATAGGCGACCAACCGAAAACTTTCATTTTCTTTGTGTTTACTGGCTCATCGAACAACAAGTACGCAGGTACACCTCCATTCAAAGCGGATGTAGGACTTCTGTTGACAAGATACACAGCTGCTAATACAGCTTCGGACCAAAGTTCTTTACTAAGTTTAGAACCCAAGATCATGCATCTCGCCCTTTCAATGACAGTCCTATTCATCCTCTCAGCGACTCCGTTTTGTTGAGGCGTATATCTGATAGTGAATTCGAATTGTATTCTCTTCTCTTCGAAGTATTCCTTTATCTCGTTAGATATGTATTCGCGTTTATTGTCACATCTCTTCCTATCGTAAGATATTGGATTTATTGGTCCCATTATGTCACTATGTATCAGCTGAAGTGGTCTCTTTGCCCGAATCCGATGTTAATCATGTGGCAATTTGGTCTGCTTTCCTTCAATACACACCTGACATTTTTCTATCGACTGTTGTGATGCATCCGTCCTTGTTTTCTTATTTTGATCCAAAACCTTCCTGACACTCTCATAGTTCAGATGTCCGAACCTCTTGTGCCAAATTTCCAGTTCTGTTGCAGCAGTACAAGCATTCACCGTTCCTATATGTTCCAGATTTAATGCATACAATTGCGTATTCTCCCTGTTTGCGATCGCTACCGTCGTGTTTCCCTTCTTGATTATTCCTCTTCCGTCAGCAAATAGTACTTTGTATCCGTTCATCTCTAATTTTCGCACGGATATTAGATTGTAAGTCAATCCTTGCACAAAGAGTACGTCTTTTATCTTTATAGGAATCCTTTTTCCATTCACGTTGCTCACGACGTTGATTTCTCCGGTTTGTTCTGCTCGTAAGTAACTGCCAGATTTAGCGACATTTATCTTCACCGGTTTTTCCAGTGTTACCACGTTTGACAATTGATCACGGCTACTAACTAGATGTTCCGTTGCGCCAGAATCCAGGAACCAGCTCGATCCACTCCGTAATTCATGCTCTGTAGTTGTAGCGAAATTGAAAACTGTATCTTTTCCTTTAGAAGCGATTTGTGCCGTTGTTCCTTCATTATTTTTAGTTTTTGTTTTCTTCCGACAGTCTGCTCTCTTGTGGCCAGGTAGTCCGCAGTTATGACAATTAAACGTAAATTTCACTTGTTTTTATTAAATTTCTTTCCTGCGCTTTTAGATTCATGTTCTTTTCCATTATCCGTAGACAATGAAAACGCAGTTGTCGACGCATTATTGTACTTATTCTTTTCGCACGCAAGTTTACCATTCCGCTTCAATTCTTCGTCCAGCAGTCTTGTTTTCACAAAGCTCAACGTCAGTAGCTCAGATGACATAGTTTCCAGTGCTGTTACTACTGTATTATATTCCGTCGGCATCGTGAGTAAAAGATGACATACTATATCCAACTCTTCGAGGGTAGCACCTTTGGATTTAAGTTCTCGGATTAATTTATCAAACCTCAAAAAATGATTAGAGAGATTATTATCATTACCGGCATCAAATTTCAATGTAAGAAGTGTCTTTCGTATCAAGAGCTGACTCGCAATACCTTTTCTTTGACAAGCATTTTCCAACGATTGCCATACATCACGCGCTGTTGCTTTATCTTTCGCATACTCTAAATGACTATCTGCAATACGTTGTATTATTTGCGACTTACATTTTCTGTCCTTCTTCTTATGCTCGGTTATTTCGGCTTGCTTCCTCGCTCGTGTTTCCGCGTTGTCAGTCGTCTCAATTTGTACCAAATTCGTATACTCAACTTCAATGTAGGATGTGAGTTCTAATTCCGCTAGCAGAATCTCGACCCTGAATTTCCAGTCGTCGTAGTTTGTTCCGTCCAACAAGGGAATCCTGTACTTTTCTATTTCCGCCATTACACGTATCGCGCAGATTGATCTCGTTACAAGTTTAATACAAGTTTCTCTGGCTACTTTCCGTATCGCGTAAAGCCTGGGCCCATAACCTGATGAAATTTGGGGAATGGGAACGAAACAGACTGAACAGACTCCGTTATGTGTGGCTAAAATAAACTTTACTTTTTAAACGTGGTATCAACGGTATTTACAGCGCGAGAGCTAGCGAAGAAGAAGGCGGAAGTACGCAACGAAACAAATAAACGCGGAAGGCGATAAAGGCGCCTTTACATTAGTTTACAGAAACATGAACCATAGAATACATACATAATATAAATATCTTAATTTGCCATAAGTCCACATTTCTCAACATAAAAAATAAAACTTATCCTTCAAAAATTAAGACTTTTGGCACTGTTTTCAAGAAAATCGGTCAATTAATACTTATTATTTCTCGAAATTTGAATAATTTCCAAACCGGTTTCCAAAAAATCGGCAACAAAAAATTATCCATAAAAATAATCCATAAAAAAAATTCAGCTTGATATCTCAAAGTTTGCGGAAATTGGAGCAATCACGTACATTTTTTTTTTACAGAAATTGGAAACCCCTTTACTATTAGCAATTTTTCTAATTCTATTACATTCTTTAGTTCTTTCTACCCCTATTTCATATATGATTCTTTAAGATTCGGTCAATTATAGAAAAATTGAAAAAATTTCGGAACCGGTTTCCAAAAAATCGGTAACGAAAAATTATACACTTTATGGCAGTCCCCGGATTGCCTAAATTATACCATCCCCGAATCACTAAACGGGTGGACGCTTTTATTCGCGGCGATGAAAAGTATTTGCTTCTTCTTTTTTCCTCTCCCCGCACTCCCCGGAAAATTCTACCTCTACTTCATATACAATTCTTTGAGATTCGGTCAATTATTTCCGGAAAAATCCAAAAAGATCGGTAACGAAAAATTATATACTTTATAGCACTCCCCGGGAAATTCTACCCCTTCTTTATGTACAATTCTTTGAGATTCGGTCATTCGGAACCGGTTTCCAAAAAGATCGGTAACGAAAAATTATACACTTTATAGCACTCCCCGGGAACTTCTATCCCTGCTTCATATATAAATCTTTGAGATTTAATCAATTATTTCCCGAAAAATTGGAAAAATTAGAAAAACCGGTTTCCAGAAAATCGGTAACCAAAAACTGTACACATTATGGCGCTCCCTGGACCAAATCTTAAAGAATTATAATACCCCAAATTAGAAATACCCCAATATTTCAAAATTTGCAAAAGTTAGAGCAACCACGGGCATTTCTAAAAAAATTCAAATTTTTTTTAAAAAAGAACCCTTTTACCGATTATCGCCAAATTCAATACCAACCTTCCTTGAATGATACGCTATCAATTAAAAAAAAACAGCCCGATATATCAATGCAGTTAGAGCAACCACGGACATCAAATCCGCGCGCGCGCGCACGCGCACGCGCACACGCACACACACGCACGCACGCACGCACGCACGCACGCACGCACGCACGCACGCACGCACACGCACGCACGCACGCACGCACGCACGCACGCACGCACGCACGCACGCACGCACGCACGCACGCACGCACGCACGCACGCACATACGGACATTTTTTTAAATGCAATATTTCGACGTTTTAGAACACTCTGAACATATTAGCATCAAAAACTCAAAACCAATCTTTTCTTTGGTTTCTTCTACTCCTATTTAATATATAATTCATTTAAATTTGGTTGATTAGACCCAACTTTATACGCAATCAAAGATTCATCTACAAAATTTATGAAAACAAAACTTCCTCTATGAGGAAGCAAAACCGGTTTCCAGAAAAGCGACAACAAAAAACTATACACATCATAGCACTCCCCGGAAAATTCTACCCCTATTTCATACACTTTTGGTAAAAATTCGGTCCACTAACAAATGAGTAGTTCGCGATCAGACAGACAGACAAACAGACAGATCCGAACTGGTTTCCAGTGGCAATTAAACCCATCTTTGAAAAATTAATAAAATTTTTGAATCGAAAATTTAGAAAAATTTTTGAACCGGTTTCCAAAAAAATCGGTAACAAAAAATTATACACTTTATAGCATTCCCCGAGAAATTCTACTCCTACTTCATATACAATTCTTTGAGATTCGGTCAATTAATTCCCGAAAAATTGAAAAAATTTCAGTACCGGCTTCCAAAAAGATCGGTAACGAAAAATTATACACTTTATAGCACTATATATATAGATAACGTTTGACGAGCTTTCGTCAAACATTCAGATAACACAAAGCACAGGGGGATATTCCCTGTATACAGGGGGCAATTTTCGGGAAAGCAGCTTTTGCAAATTATCTATTTCCAATGGCGTATTCAGGTTAAATGCTTAAAAGATAGGGATCCCTGAACCAAGGGCTAGTGCTTAAGTTCCCGAATTCTTGGGAACAGGAGGACGAAGGGGATAATATTACCCATTTCTTTCATCCTAAATTCGCCACTGAATGCGCGTAACAGATGGGCCAGCAGGCAAAAAATATAATTTATCTTTCTTTCATTTTTTTCGCACCATCATGCTCACCTTCTTGAATGCACCTCTCATATCCATTGTAACCCGTGTGACACTTGATACACTTTAAGTATGCACGAGCTGGTGCGTCACAAATAAAACAATGAACAAAAACTCTGAACACTTGATTATTGTATTTAACACCATCATTCTGAAGTACCTTAAGTTCATCAATAAAATCCGTCAAATACGAATCCAATGTTTCCGGCTTACCAGATCCACAGAAAAAGGCCAATCACAAATGGTCTTTGGTCATATAATCCTATACATCTACCTAGTATGGGCCGAACATCAACAGAACTGCTTTTGGAGACTGGCAGGACATCAATATTTATATCTATACCTAACTGTAAAAAATTTGGTTTAATTCCATACGTTTTACGAGTCCGTGTTTACCCTTACAAAAAAAACATCCAAGATTTGGGTGTTTACACCCAACTTTGGGTGTTTACACTCCATTTTCGGTGTCAACGCCTAAATTTTTAGTGTTAACACCGACATTTAAGTGTTGACACCAAAAGTTTCGGTGTCGATACCCAACTTTTGGTGTCGACACCCAAAATTTGGGTGTCGATACCGAAACTTTGGTGTCGACACCAAAAGTTGAATGTCGACACCGAAACTTTGGGTGTCGACACCAAAATTCAAGTGTTGATACCGAAACTTTGGTGTCGACACCAAAAGTTCAATGTCGACACCGAAACTTCGGGTGTCGACACCAAAATTTGAGTGTTGATACCGAAACTTTGGTGTCGACATCAAAAGTTGAATGTCGACACCGAAACTTTAGGTGTCGACACCAAAATTTGAGTGTCGACACCCAACTTTTGGTGTCGACGACACTGAGGTTTCAATGGCGACACCCAACTTTTGGTGTCGACACTCGGGTTTCAGTGTTTACACCCAATTATAAAACAAAAGATAAAAATTATAAAATGCAAGGTTAAAACTTTAACTTATTATGAGGCCACCCTTACTAAAAAAACACCCTAAATAACACCCAAAAAAACACCAAAAAATAATAGCGTATTTTCGGATACCCAAATGGCGTTTATACCATTTGAGCGTTAACGCCAAGAAAAACACCAAAAATGAGACTAAAAATTTTCTTGGCGTTAACGCTCAAATGGTGTAAAGGCCATTTGGGTATTCGAAATTACGCTATTATTTTTTGATGTTTTTTGGGGTGTTTTTTTGGGTGTTATTTAGGGTGTTTTTTTCGTAAGGGCCATACATATTTACTGAGGCAAAAATGGTGATCATGCGACGCTAACGCCGCGTCCATTTACCGACCTTGACTATAAATATACCAGACTCATATGTGCGACACCGGATATGCCTTCGCTTTGTGGTGTGCGTTGGCAGCATGTGGAGGAGATGCGTTGGGTTTATATTCCGTTCCTACCTACCGATAACTGTTGATTCGATAAGCGTCGTTGCGCAGGTTTTTCGTATCATGTAGAAGCTGCGCCGACACCGTTAACGGCACTGACGACGAACAGAATATGGCCCCTGGGCATGCGCTAGCAGCGCATCTCCTCCACATGCTGCCAACGCACACCAAAGCGAAGGCACATCCGTGTGCTGTCGAGCGTCTAAATCATTAGTTCAAACAAATAATTAATGTAAAATAAATATTTAATAAATGTTAAAAAAATATTTCCTTTACAATGAAAAATAAATATAAAAAAAACATTTAAAAAATATCATTTGCTACTTAAGTATATATATATATATATATGTATATATATATATATACATATATATATATATATATATGTATATATATATATAATTCAAAGTTAGATATACACCCACAGAAAAGACTTCTAGATACAATGCTATTACTCTTCAATCTATCATAAAATAGGATCGAAATAGGGCCAATCATATTTAGCATTGAAAGAAGAATATTTTAATCTTAAATAAAGGAATTCTTAAATCTAGAATAAAATAATCTTGATGCCATCCCTCTAATTTTCTCAGAAAGATTTAGATAGCAATTTGTAGCAATCTCATAATATTCTTGATTCAACTATAGACGGATCTGAAGGAAATCTTATTCTATACTCTTGCGGAAAAAAATTTGTACACTGAGAAAAAAATGTTCTGGATTTTAGTAAATATTAGTTTGCATACAACTGTGACTTTATTTATTAAAATGAAGAAAATTTTTCTTTTTTTATTAGTATATTTTTTTCTCAGTAAATACACATATACTAATAAAAAGGGAAATTTTCTTTATTTTAATAAATGGAGTCACAGTTGTATGCAAACTAAAATATTTACTAAAATCCAGGACATTTTTTTCTTAGTGTAGATTGTCAGGAATCTTATGTTATTCTTCCAAGATCCTTTTTGCGATAAAATAAAGTAAAGGTTTTTGAAACACAGATATTATGAGCGAAAACAGATATTATTTGGTAAAGTTTTATTCATAATAAATCAGATCCACCACAGGCACGAACACGTTACTCGCATATGGCTGAGAGAACGAGACGTCTGTCGTACACTGTTGGAAAATTTTTGTAGGTTTGTTAAAAAAGGTCCTTGTTAAAATTTTTGTGTAAAATAATCAACACATACATGTGTAGATTTAACATATGCCTGCTATGTTAATTGAACTTAACAAATTTAAAATGTAAAATTATTAAAATAATTTAAAGAATATGTTAAAGTAACACAATTTGAACGTATTTATTAAATATGTTAAAATTTACAGAAAAAGGGCGTTGATTTTACTCTATAACAGAAGTAGGAATAAAAATTTACAGAAAAAGAGTGTTGATTTTATCTTACAATCTTAACTTCAACATAAAAGTTATGTTAATTGTGCACATAATTAACCTCAAATTACGATCAGAATTACATTTCCTTTCTGTTGAAATATTTTAACATAGTATCGGTGTTACCATTTAACACATCCATATTATGTTAAATTAACACAAAAATTTGAGTGGACCGTTTGGGACATGCGATTTATGTTATATTTAACACAAATTTTCCAACAGTGTAGCATAGATATTAATTAAGGCAAAGAAAAACGTATGACGAAAAAGGTTATTGTACAATAGTCTTTCATGAAGCAAGGAAGGCGAAGGGTGATGGCTGGAGTAAAGAGGAGGGGAGGGGAAAGGAAGTGGGTTTTTGTTTCAGAGCGAAGACAGAATAGGAAGGAGGGAAGGCGGCGAGCGGTAGGAGAGAGAGAGAGAGAGAAGGAAGGAAGGAGAGAGAGCAGTGGCAGAAAGGAGGGAAGCGGAGAAATGGCTGAAGCAAGGAAGGCGGAAGGAGATGGATGAATGAAAGACGAAGGGAGGGGAAATAAATGAAATGTAAGGTCGCATATGGCCAGGGCACGTAGGGGAGTGATTTGTAAGAGGTTTGGGTACGTTCCTCATAAAAAACGCCTTGTAAACCCTACGGGGATATACAATAAATCTACATACAATAGTCTTTCATGACTTACGTTTTACTCTGCCTTACTTTATATCCACGACTACGACGTTGATGTATAAAACACTTACGCTTCGTTCTCGGTCAATAGCGTATCACGTTATTGACGTTGACGAAAGACTGTAGCACACATCGGTTTCGCGCTAAATATTGTGGCGCTAACACGGCTAACATCGCGTGAAGATTTAGTCTAAACGCAAGAATATATAAGCTTAAATTTATATATATTACTCCTGTCTCAAGATATTAAATCAATCTTATTTTATTCGACAGAGGAGAATAGGAATTATTAATTTAATCTTAATAGATAGATAGATACGTTTAGTGACTCCCCTCAGGGTTGCAAGGCGTTTTGTAGAGACGTTCCCAACCCTTTACAAAATAAACACATATCATCTTCCCGGCCTGGCCATATACGACCCTTTACATGCTATGTTCCCTCCCTCCTTTCCACGGCTCATCTCCCATACCCTTATTCCCCCCTTTCCTCCCTTTCCACCCTCTCTTCCCTCACTCGTCAGTCTCTTTGTACCCTAGCTGGACTCCTTCCTGCTCCGCCCTGCTCCGCCGCCTCTCGACTTCCTCCTTCGCTCTTTGACCAGCTCCGATCCGCCTCCTGCCCTCTCCTTCTCCTGCTCCAATTCTGCACACAAAATTTATCAATCTTCTCCTTACCACCCCTGTCCTAACACCCTCCTCACCCCCTTTCCTTACGACCTCTCAATCTCCAAGCGTGTGTGTGAATTCCTGCCCCTTTCCTCTCTCATTCTCTCTGCCTCCTCTAACCCCCGCCCATGTTCTTACATCCCTCTCGTCCGCTCCTTTTCCTCTTTTCTCCTGCTTTTTTTACTTTCTTTCTGCTCCACTGCCTCCAGAAACTTTCAGGGGCTTCTCTCCCTGCCGATTCACCCTTTCTCCTCTCTCTGTTGACCACCCGTGTATCGCCGCTTCTCGCCGCGCTCCATCGACCCGCCTCTCTCGCTCTCTCGATCTCCATCTATCCTCCATCGCTGGCGCGCCGCTCGCGCTGCTCGTTCGCTCCTGTCCTCCTTCGCCGGTCTCTCCCCTCTCTTCCTTACCGGCCCGCTCAGCACGCTGGTCCCGCCGCCAGTCCCGTCGCCCTGCAGTGGTGCCAACGTACCCTTTTGAGGCCGTCGGCACCCCGCTCTGGGCCGGAACGCCAGTGCTGCCCGTTTCCGCTACTCTCCTCACCCGCCAACCAGCGCGCCACACGTCACCACTCCGACCGGACGGACCCCGCTCCTTGACACCTCTCCCTCTCTCGAGCCTCTCTCCTCTTCCGTCTCCGCCCCCCTTTTCTTCCTGCTCCTCTCCCTAACCTCCAAACTTGCACCAACTAACTCTTGCCACCGCACTCCATTCACGCCATCCTCGGCTTCTCCTCCAATTCCTTATCTTCTTCTGGGCCTCCTCCATCATCTTTTCCACACCGCTCACTTACTGTGCCCCCATCGCCTCCTTAAATCTCACACCTTTCTCCACTCACGCTCGGAGCCAACCGTCCGCTCTGTCCCCCAACATGGAGCTCTAATTTAATCTTAATATTGTTTTATTTTTATACTGCTTCCCCGGGAAAAAATATTCATATCTGACAGTATATGAACATATATAAATGAGACATGAACAGATATAAGTTTTACATGCCCATATATAGAGCATATATAATCATATATGGTTATCTATCGCCATATATGATCAGATCGTACATTATACATGACACAAGATCTGATCATATAAGTTCATATATGGTCAGACATATTATTATGTGTAGCCAGATATGACACTATACGACATACGACTATACACTATATGACATAATCGTATCTGGCCTCACATGGTCGTATATAAAGTATGTTCGACCATGTATTATCAGATATAATTATATGTGACCATATATAACCGTATATGGCACATGGCACTGTATATGATCAATATGACAAAATATAAAATTATATAGTCATATAAGATTATATATGATCAGATCAGAATATTGCATCTCAAAGTATCCGATAGATGGCATTCGATGTGATCTGTTTCTCGTATTTAAAATTTGACAAACAGTGTTATAAGAACGGCATCAAAAGACACGACACCGTCTCGCGCTATGGAGCGACACAATTTTTGTATCAGTTGTATCGTGGAGTCCACTCTTATAATAAAGTGGCATCCTTAAAAAATAACATTTAAAAATATATAACAATTTTCTAAAACTTATTTAAATATATATGTCATTATATATAATCTTATATAATCATATATGATCATATAAACTCTTATCAGGCCAAAATTCATATATGAACATATAAGTTCGTACCTGATCATACCTGATCAGATATTAACATATACAATAATACCAGATCATATATCCTCAGATCTGGCCAATTTCCATATCTGACCATACATGTCCAAATTGATATGATCATTTATGATCAGATATGAATATTTTTTTCCCGGGTCAGGTTGTGATGAGATTAAACATGTCAAGAATATTTTTTGTCTCGTTATTAGAAATCCTTTCTGAGAATGTATGTATAATGTGGCCTCATAATAAGTTAAAGTGTTAACCTTGCATTTTATAATTTTTATCTTTTGTTTTATAATTGGGTGTCAACACTGAAACCCGAGTGTCGACACTAAAAGTTTCGGTATCGACACTCGAATTTTGGTGCCGACACCCAAATGTCGGTGTTAACACTGAAAATTTAGGCGTTGACACCAAAAATGGAGTGTAAACACCCAAAGTTGGGTGTAAACAAAAAAATCTTGGGGGTTTTTTTCGTAAGGGAAGTCAGGATGATTAGCAACATTTTTAGCTGAGTCAAATTAACACGTGAAGAACAATACCATCTTCGAAGGCGTACAACTATAATGGCTCAATATCTGGTTCTTGATTTGATTCTGACAAATTGCTATCAATACAATTATTGAAAATTTCAGCCATTCTTGTCGGAATTAATACTACATTTGTTGAGAGCATTTGCGAAACAGAATCTTCAGCATCACAATCAGTTTGGGTAAAATCCATAGCATAGTTATTATTAACCCTAGAGAGCATATATGAATTTTCTCATACGTGACAGGCCAAGCGGGGTAATAAATTACCCCAAACTTGTACCGCGTGTAATAATGTTTCTATTTGTTGTTAAAAAACTTTGTAATAGATGATTTTTTTCGTTTTTTAATAAGGAAGACGATAGTAGTTATCAATTTCTGGTAGTAAAAAAAAAACAGTACAAAAATTTCGAAAAACAAAAAAAGGAACCAAAAATTTGGCTGAAATGACTTTTTTTATAAAAAATGCTGTAGTTTTTCATAAAATTCACCGATTTTAAAAATTCCAACGGATTTTGAAAAAGGAATAGACAACCTTCAAGGGCATATAAGCGACTTTTTCGTTTCTTAAAAAAAACATATTTCTTTGAACGTCTGAAGTAGAGGAAATGACGAAAAACTGTCGGACGGGAAAAATCGCAAGAAATGGAAAGTAAAACAGATTCTGTCAATTATTATTTATTTAAAAGGTAGTCAAAAGCGTTTGGTGACGACAAGCAGACATTTTCTGTAAAAAATTCAATTTATGTACTGCTATACATACGCCAATCGCCAATATGTATAACTAATATACAATGCTTTTTTTTGTCAATAAAAATTTTTTACACGAAAAACTTTTGAATACACGATGAAAATGCCAAAATGAGTCATTTTCACAAAAAATCTGAAATACACTTACTGTGGTAAATGTCGAGCGTAAACGGCCGAGTGGGGTAATACGTTACCCCAAACAATTTTCTTTTTCGATCACAGCTGTCGCACGGATCTAACGCACTCGCTGAATGACAGAGGTCGACTGCCGGATGACTAAACTGAATTATGGTTAGGGTCTCGGTATGAAAACTAACCTTCCTAAGTCAGGGGCGTAATTTGAATTTCGCATGGGGTAACGTATTACCCCACATATGCTCTCTAGGGTTAAGTGAAGAGATTATGGGTTCATCACTCAAAAAAGCACTAACATGAGAAGAACTTGTGTTTGGGGAGCAGAGAATAACAGTAGGATCATGCGATGTCCCCTCTTCCAAAAAGAAGTCATCATCCGATATGTTTTGTGTTGAATTCACTAATATCTGTGCCATTTTCTGAATTTGACGTTGACTGACAAGATTTTTCCCGACATTTTTTCCGACTAATTTTCGTAAAATATCTGACGTCTATATTTTAAGAGATTAACTAAATAGTCTTTTGAATTTCCACCTTCCTAATCTGAAATACACAAAAACACTTTAAAAAATCAATTTTCAATAATTATCGTAACAAAAGCAATCATGATTGTCATAGAGACTAATAACTGGTTACCTAACCTCTATGCACGACTAGCCTACAACTAAGGTTAGGCTGATAGCAGAGAACGTTAAGTGTCTACATTTCGTTCTCTGCCATCAGCCTTATAATTCCTGCATAAGAAGAAACATTATAAACTTACCTGGCATAATGATGTTCACTATGCAATAATATTTAATTAAAACCCGTGAAAAAGATCTGTGTCCAAGCTGTCCAAGTTAGGTGAGAGAGAGAAAGGTAGATTGATAACCTTTGCTCGCAATGCACAGGCGCAGAGATGACGTCACGCTCACCGCGCTGTTACGATGCGATTCGCGTCTGCACATTGTGGACGAAAGTTAATACCTCTTCCTTCTCTCCTCTCTTCATAGCCTCCTTCTCACTCATAATTCCCTTTTTGCCTCTTATTCTGTTCATCCCCCCTTGCTCCATTTCCAATTCCCAGTATCCTTTATTTGATGATTTGATCTGTTTTTAGAAAAATTCGGACTTCGAGTATATTTTGCTACAAGTGTTGGAGCAAAATGTTCCGAAAACATTCGCATCTAAACACAAAAATAACGCGACTAAAAGACAAAGTAGTAATATACCTGCAACGTTCGTTCAACGTTTAGATCATAACTCTTTGAAAGAATTTATTTTCAGAATATTAGCTGACTGTTCGGAATCAAACAGTAAACATATATAACACAAAACTAACATTCAGCGAACATTAGCATGCTGCCTGGGTTAAGATATGTTTAACCGTGAACAAATTTAACAGAAAACAAAAAAGTTAATTGGTTTAATATTTATAGCATAAATAATTTGGGGTGTAATTTACATCCACGCACTCTTTTACGTTTTAAATTTTTGCGCGCCCACTGAACAGTTGAACAAGAAAAAATTAGTCAGTATTTGAAAAGTTACAGTTATATACTATAAGACTATAGATACAGAGACAAATTATCATACTTAGATTTAAATAGTCATCAAATTTCATCAGTGCTTAAGGGGGTAGGGTCAAGTACTTAAATTTTGCGATTTCTTTTGCGATTTTTTTGCAGAGAATAATAAATCGATTGTTTTGAAAATTAGTGCATGTTTTTATTTAGTATTTAAACTACACACAGGAATTTTTTAAGGTAAAAATAATGAAAATTCATTGAGCAGTAGCTGGGAAGTTGCTTCCTCATGAAACGCGCCGGGGATCGCAGAGACCGTTCTAATCATCTGAAATCAAAATTCGGGGAAAATTTCATCAATTTATGAAAAAACGCTCAGCAAGAAAAAAAATGTAAAATTAAAAAAAATAATTTTAAAAAAAGGAAAAAATTGTTTTTTTTATTGTGAGGAAAGAAGCAGGCTGCAGGACGGGAAAGAAAGGAGGTGAATGGATAGGAGAGGAAGGCGGAGAGGAGCAGGCAGCTGTTGTGGTGACGCGGAGGAGCGTGGAGGCAAAGGTTGAGACCGTATGTGACGGTAGGAGCAGAGAGAAGGATGAGAGTGGTCATGCCCGCATTTTAGGTGGTCCCCGTCCATGAGCGCCTCTATGTGCACAAAACGTGCACATTGAACTACGTAGCCATGTCCACGAAAATTTCTGATGGGTAACGCGTTATGTGCACGCTCTATTGGTTCTGTTCCGTGCTATGTGCACGATCTTTTGGTTCTGTTCCGTGCTATGTCGAAAGCGTCGGTAATGCATAATACTTGTATGGAGAGGATGTGCTGGCCGCGGCGGCCGCGCTCGACGCTCGGCAACACTCGGCAAGCTTCGAGCCAGTTCGAGCGAAGAGAGAAGGACAGACATACGATCTGCTGTCTCCTTATTATGATGTAGCTGTAGCTGCTTAGCACGCATTTCGGGTATCGCGTCTCGCGTCTCACCAAGCGTCGAGTCTCGAGTTGGCAAATCGACGATGCGTTGCGTTACATTTATGTTTCCACTTACGAATTTTAATTGTTATGTTTATAAATATTTATTTAATTATATTATATATGAAATTTATAAATATAAAATTTACAAATATAATTAAATAAATATTAACAAACATAAAAATTAAAGTTTGTAAGGATAATGTATAAAAATAGGAATCCTTGTTTTTGCCCATACGCTTTTTTATCTGAAAAAAGTCCTACATTAAAAACATTAACTTTAGCACAGTATAGCATAATATTTAAAAATATTTAAATGCATAATAATAATTAAATAAATATTAACTATCGAGAAAAAAATTGTAGTGTTGTTTTTACTCTTATTAAGTATATAATTTTAGCTATCCATGTTTAAACGACCAAATCACGAGCGCCAAAAGAGAGATATTGGATTAAAATAGAAACAATTTATTAAACAAACAATACACACGGTTAACGTTTCGACTGTACTTATAGTCTTCTTCGGAACGGATTGCTATGAAAGAAAAAAATAAATATCAAAAAACATGATAACGTGTTTAAGTTAACATTTTAAAACATTAAACAATCTCTTAATAATAATATAAATAAAATAAACAATCTAATTGAATCACAAATATAAAAACGCCGAAATAATCGAATAAAACAATGACAACATAACTATAAAATTTATTTATATTGAGAAGTAAAGAAGGTAATCTCTTCCAACAGAAAAAAATGTAAAAAATTGTTAAGGAGATATTCTGGTTTGAAAAGTCATAAAGAAAGATATTTTTCAGGAATTTTTTGCAGGGAAACGAAAAGAGCGAATAACGCTAAACTGTATATACATTTACTTAAAAAATAAAAATATATTCTCAAAATAATGTTAAAAGAACATGAAAAGTTTAATGTTATTCGCTTTCTCCGTTTCCTACAAAAAATTCATGAAAAATACCTATTTTTACGAACTTTCAAATCAAAATACTTCCTTAATTTATTATTTGTTATTAATATATATTGTTGGTAATTCATATATAAGTAATTAGAAAGCATATAGTACAAAATAGTTTCAATATTCAAATTATTGCAATAATGAAGAAATCAATTATTTACAATATATTTACATTTTCTTCTGTGTCTGTATCGTATGTATTATTGCAGACAAGTTTCTTTGCACGTTTACATTTCTTTTGCAGATTTTTTACAAGCTTATCTTTCACAAGTGTGATATGTCAAATACAGACAAGATTTTTGCACGCTCATCTGTTATAAGCGTAATGTCAATTGCAAGATTTTCATAATCAAACGTTCAACATTTTCGACATTTTTCTACAAACGAGGGACCAGCAATATCGTCCGCAGCATGTAGCCTCATAGGCCAGTCAATTTACGGTTTTAATCGAATTTGAATTCGGAAGTTTAATTTATGTGCCATTCGATATAGTAAATGGCACTGCAGATATAAACATATCAATTTTGTGCTTTGTAAAAAAATAATAATAATAAAATATAAATTATAAAAAATTGGTCCCTTTCGACTTTTTACTCGAAACGCTGCGAAAACCGTTCGAAATACAGCAAAATTGCACAAAGATAATTTTGTAGAGAATTAAATTTCCTATAAAAAGATCCGGGAGGAGGGCATTTCTCTTGTAAAATTAATAGCTCAGACATGAGCCGAAGTCGCGCGATCAGGAATTCGCCAGTCGCTAGCTCTGGTTAGTTGTAAAATTCAATATCAATACTTTAGCATTGAATGAAAACTCTCAAAAAATTCAAGGCTTAACTAGGTAAAATAGGAAAGCTATTTCTGGGTTCAAACATTTTTTTATCGATAAATTCAAATTATGACAGTTGTGTGACAAAAATTTATTTTTCGTTCGATACTGTATAACTTTGATCGGCTATATCTCGGAAAGTATTAACCGGAGTTCTATTCTTCCTCTATGAGAAAGCCAAATTAATAAATACTTATTATGCATCAAATAAAACACAAGAGCTTTCTCATAGAAGAAGCTTTATGAGTGAGCGAAATCAAATGGTTGATGAAGCAACGTGCAAATTCTTAATTTGCACACTTAACAATGGTGAAGAAGCGATGTGCAAATTCCTATAGGAATTTATTAATTTGGAATTCGAAGTATAGGTTCCAATCGAAATCCGCATGAATATAGAAACCGGGCTAATTACTAGGTGCGCAACTAAGTTTCCGGGTTTTTTTGATCAATAAAAAATGGAAAATTTCAAGAGAAATACAAAAAATGGTTTATTCAAAGTATCGTCCCTCGCTAGCTATACATTTTCGCCATCTCTCTGGCAATACATGAATACCGCGACAATAAAACGACGCGTCTTTGGACCGAAACCATTCATCCAACCAATTTTGCACTTCTTCGAAATTGGTCAAGTGTAGCCCAGCCAAGCCATGCGCCATCGACCGGAACAAGTGATAATCGGAAGGCGCCAGGTCTGGCGAATACGGCGGGTGCGGTAGCAGATCCCATTTCAGCGTTTTGATGGTGTCCTGGACGATGGAACTGCGATGGCACGGAGCGTTGTCGTGCTGCAATATCACTCGTTCGTGTCTCGTGTCCCATTCTGGCCGTTTTTCGAGCAATGTATGGTTTAAATTGATCAGTTGTTGTCGGTAGCGATGCCCATTGACAGTTTCGCCCGGTTTCAGCAGCTCATAGTAGGGGAGACCGGGGCTAAAAAGTCTACGGGGTAAATACGTCTAATCAAATATCTCGGAACCAGTATATTGTGCGAACTCGCTATTAACATTGTAAACGCTGCTTATGGTACCCATGTGACCAACGGAGTTTCGGCAGGTTATCTGCCGTGTTATGATTTTTACGAGGGCAAACGTGTTTTCGGAAGGTGAAAGTGAAATTTTCTGCGCGTGGAAATTTTGTAATATCTGCAATAATATTTGCTCTCCAAATCTCGAGGTACGTGATTATAAAGAGTAATGCATGCTGAACACGAATCCAGTGTAGTTTTTTCATTATCGTTGATGTCTAATATTTCATGGGCGATCAAACCTGAAACTTGTGTTTGGGGCTAATCAGTCTACAAGCACCCGGGGCTAATCGGGCTAATCTCATCACTGTGGCGCGTCGGGCGCACGACTTCAGCTCACGGCGATTTCAGGTTAGGTTTCCCTCGAGCGTGATTCTGTCTTCCCTTGCACGTGCGTCAGTTTGTGTAAGAGGGAAATGGTACGCACGTATCGTCGCAAAACGGGTGTTTTGGCCGACCGAAAAGATGGCGGACCGTTGTTTTCGAGATCGCTCGCGCTCACGGCACGTCGGCGAGGTACGGCGAGGCACGGCACGGCTCTGAGATCCCGCGATTTCCGTGCGAGAGTTGACATGCCGCGCGCGCGGTAGATCGTCCCGACTCCCGACCGCGGTAAATTATCGTTGTTGGTCGTTGTGTCAGTGACAGTCGCGCGTGCGACCGCATCGTCCAGCGTTCGCCGCATCGTCTCGGCGTCATTGTCGCCGCCGTTGTAGTGGTGGTGGTGTCGGTGGTGGTCATCGTCGTCGTCGTCGTCGTCGTCGTCGTCGTCGTCGTCGTGGTCGTGGCCGTTGTCGTCGTGGTGGTCGTGGCCGTCGTCGTCGTGGTGGTCGTGGCCGTCGTCGTCGTCGTCGTCGGCGCGTCGAGGAATCGGCGCGAGGACGCCGTCGAGTTGGTAAAATGGTCGCGCTCCACCGCGAGCTTTTCTAACCCCCCTGTCGCTATTTATCGCTCCCCGCGAGAAACGCGGCTTGGTTAGGTTGCTCGAGGGTCCGCGCTGATCCTATGGCACCAGAACGCCGTCACGCGTGTTCCCCGTGGTTGCCCGCGTTGACAATGTGACGTGCCGTTGGGGAGTTTACGATTTGGTTAACCTCTGTATTCACGTGCTTAAATTGTTTTATGGAATAGGTAAAACAATTATTTTTTAATAATGTTTCGCATAAAAATTTTAAATAAATTTTTATATTTTTCTCTTAAAAAACAATTATTAAAATGTATCCTATTATTTTTCAGGATTAGATGTACGTATAGGTATTGAAAATGCAGTGTGACCGATTAGCCCCGGGGGGGGGACCGATTAGCCCCGGCATTTTTGAGATTTCAATTTTTCCACTGTTGTCGTTTTTGCTCTATACCGGTTAAACAAAGCGACGTAGATAAAAATTTCCTTAATAAATTTTGTAGCTAAAGGTTCACTCTTTACAGTGGTATACCACATTTAACTAAAATTATTTATTTTGTTGATAAAAATCGGCACCGAAAAAAACCAGACTGTTTAGCCCCGGTCTCCCCTACACGATTCCTTTCTGGTCCCACCAAACGCAGAGCATTGTCTTCTTTCCAAAACGATTTGGCCGTGCCGTCGATGTTGATTCTTCACCAGGTGAAAGTCACGATTTTTTGCGTTTAGGATTTGCGTCTATCTACTCTCTCTGTTAAAACCCGATTACCAGACTACATAATACCTATGCAATATAAAATTCAACTAGAAATGCAGAGAAGATTCAAGGACAGTTACTTTAACGGCAAAAGCAGTGTTCTTATTAGAGTTGATCGTCCAACACAGAATATATATTTCCACGCCCAAAAGCCACTACGTATTACTAGAGATTCTATCATCTTGCATAATTTACACACATCAAATTCTTATCCAATTCAGGCTTACAAATACAATGGTGAAAGTCACATTCTCGATCTTTATTTTTTCGATGAGCTACCATTGGGATATTATGTCTTAAGTATGGAATTAGTTACCAGACCAGATGATAATGCAGAAGATTTGTTTAAAACAATTCGTATAAATAAAGAAGGAGAAAGAATGTAAGTAAATATTAATATGTTAAAAATGCAGTTCAACCTTAATGTAAACAATTATTATTTTGTAAATCGTTTTCGACACAACTATCATTATTTAGCGAGGTTAATTAAATATACATAAGCTTATGTATTATATACTTATTATATATAGGTAATAGGTATATAAACGTAGCTGTTTAATACATGTAAATAATATTTCATATATTTACAACAATATGTTAATATATTATTAATTGATAGTAGAATCTATTTGTATGTGTTTTGTTTTATTAACTATTTTGTTTCTAAAAGAGTGAATTATTAATACAGTTTTTTTCTTTAAGAATAACGATGTTAAAATTATTTAAATACTATTAGAAATTATTTAAATTATTTTGTTTGCGTACTGTACAATTAATAATTATGACAATTGTATTGGGTAAATATTACACACAGTTAATATAATATGACATATTCCAGGACAATGATAGTAACATATTAATTTTGTAGTGATAAAACATTGACATTTTATTTTATAAGCAAAATTTATAATATGTATAATTTATGCATTACCAAATATTTTATTTTTGTAATGCCAATAATGAATAATCTTTCATCGTTGTCTAAGGCAAATCATTAAAATGTTGCAGGTCATTGTTCACGATACGTTTCCATGCGATTGGAGCCCGACGAATGTTTCCATGTTGGGATAAACCAGCATTTAGAGTAATTTTTGACTTATCAATAAAGCATGACAGTAAATATTCTGCTATATCAAATATGCCGGTACAAAATATAATATTGGATCGTGGTATAACATTGACATACTTCGAAATAACTCCCGTAATGTCTACTTATCTTGTTGCAATTATGGTGTTTACTGTTTAATTATTTATACAACAATATTTATCTTTTATACAACAACTTAAGTATGCGATTTTATTCGCCGCAATTGAAACCAGAATACATAAAATTCGCAAGGAGACTTGTTACCACAGTCATGCATCAATTAGAATCTAAATGGAAGTACTACAAGATACCTTCAAATGTAAATTACATTGCAGTACCGGGTTTTCCACACGATTGCATGGAGTATTTGGGAATTGTTCTTTTCAGGTAATATACGTTATTAGAAAAAAGGTATTATCTATTAAAGTTAATTAGAAAGATAGATATTAGTTTAATCAATTAAAACAGAAAATTATTATGCAGCAAATTATAATACAATGTATGACTAAATAATGTAATATGACTAAATTATAGACAAGTTGTAATTTGAATTTTTGTAATAAAAATTTGCACGGTTTACAAACCCAGATAGCCAAGCATTCCTTGGCATAAAAAGGAAATAGTGTTTGGCATAAGTTTCCCTTCAGTTGTCATCATATTGCTGCCACCGGACAACAGTAATTTCGTTTAAAGCAACTTAAAAGCATTATGCAGACAACGATTACCTTACGCAAACAAGCGGAAAGCTCGTAGTATATACTTATTGCCATAAAAGTTGCCACAATCTGTTGGCAACCGGTTTGGTGGCAATAAAAGTCGGCAATCCAATAGGCAAAATCGGAAGTCGCTTTCCTCAATATTGAAGGCAACTTAGCAGAGCAGTTTTAAGCAAATTGACAGCAGCCTGCGGGCAACTTGGCTATCTGGGAAACTATATGTTTATAAGTGTTACTTATATTTATATTCACAAATAATTTTAGAGATACAGTTATTACCTACGATGAAGAATCAGATCATGTTGCTCATAAATTAAATGTGGCAAACATAGTAGCAAGTGCTGTAGTATATCAATCATTTGGGGATCCGGCCACCCCTTTTTGGTGGTCATATGCGTGGATGAACGAGGGCATTTCTACTTTATTAGCAATAGATGCTATTAATAAGGTTCATTTTCATATTTTTTAATATTACTTATTTATTTATATATTTAAAAAATGCTTACAATAATATTGCATTATTTGTATCTTTCTCAATAATATCTAACAATATACGTAAAACTAGTATAATTATATGTCGTTAGATATTATTAAGATAAATACATATTATGTATTTTTGAAAGCTTCAAAAATTTATTTAGTCTATTAAGATTGGGAATGTTGATTAACTAACTTTTTCAATGTTTCGAAACATATAAGATAATATTAATATTATGTTAATTATAATAATGTTAACGCAAACGGTTTTTTTAATTAAAATTAATTTGATCAATTATATTTAATGTTTATTATAACATTAATATGTAATATTAATTGAAAATATTTGTGGTTCTGATTTTGTAGGGAAATTAGTACGTACGCAGCATTTATTGTTATTATTAATCATTTGTATTCTGAAGAACAAATTGATCAGGTAAATTATTAGTTTTATTATAAACCCGGACATATTGATGTTTTTTGTTATTAATTTTATTTGTAATATATACAGATTTTATTATAAGCGTTTTTTATTTTATTATAACCTTTGATTATGTTGAAAGTTACATAATATTTTTATGTTGCATTACGCTTTTATAATGTCAAATAAAATCGCTAATTGTTTTTAGTAAAAGTTAAAATATTTTATTTCAGGTGGCAAAATTTATGGATGACAACATATGTCAAGGTCAAAAGGTCATTGGCAATTGGGGTCTTTTTGTACATAATTACCCATTTTTGCAATAATTTTAGTAATTTTTTAGAGAAATAATTTTAGGACATCTATAAATGTATTTAAAGTACGATCATATGAATTATTTGTAAATATTAATGTAAGTCTTTCGCTTTAAAATAATATATTTATTGTGGTATACTAAATTTAAAATGTTAAAGATAAAGATCTAGATCTAAATTTTTGCGCAATTTAAAATTTTTAATTAAAATTTTGTATACATAAAATTTTTCCTTTTATATTATAATTTTATTATTATTTTTAATATTAATAATATTAAGTGTTACATTATTTTGTTATATTAATATTAAATAATGTCAGATATTTTTATCTATTATTATTTATATTAAAAATAGTTTTATGTTATTAATATTAAAGATATATATTGACGTTTGTATTTACAATAAATAATATTTTCGATTTACCATAAATAATATGGCTTAAATTTACTCTTTTTTTTTACATTTTTATAATCGATGTTCTAGCTTGTAAGAAATATAAAATTTATTTAACAATAATATTAACAATTTATTTATTTATTGGGTAAACCTGGCGTTAAGGGGACCCACCTCCGATAACCTTGAATTTGACATATATTGTCAAGGACACCCTCCCGAGTAACATGCAAGTGATTTTAGTCGGGGGTCGCTTTTTATTAAAAAGTTATAAACAAAAAAAGTTTGAAAAATATAGCAGCTATTTTGAGTATTGGAAGGCATAAATGACTAATATATATATTGAAATAGTTCACGCATGCACTTTCCACGCGAACATAGGTTTACCCCACCCCCCCTGCTTTCGAGGGAGGTGCGGTAGCCCCTCCCTCGCTTACGTGTCCCAGGTAGCAAGCACATGTCATTTTGACGTCAATTGACGTCAAAACTCTGTCTTTTTGACGTCTTTTGACGTCAATTGACGTCAAAATGACATGTGCTTGCTACCTGGGTGTGTACTGTTTATGCACACACACATAAATAATACGTCAATTGTGTGTGCCCATACACACGTGTGTGTGCCCTGCTTTAACGAAAATCACAACTTTTATAAAGCAGGGCATACACACGTGTGTGTGTGTGTGCCCTGCTTTAACGAAAATCACAGTTTCTATAAAGCAGGGCATACACACGTGTGTGTGCCCTGCTTTAACGAAAATCACAACTTCTATAAAGCAGGGCATGCAGCAGTGCTGAAACGCAAGATCGGCTGGATCGGCATGCTTCGTGCTCGTGCTATTCATTATCCCGTCCAATCCCGTCGTGAAATATTTAGTGTATTATTTCCTCGTGAAAACAAGTGCAATTAAGAGATTAAGTACAACTGAAATGCTGAAATATGTTTCTATACATATTCATTCGTTCCACTAAGGAATTTGCAACAATACCAGCTTCCAAAGTCCCACATTTCAGACTTCTATCGGTATTGGTTAATGACCGAAAGAGGTATGGATGACATTCAAGCAGATATGGAAGCACTAAAAACGTTTGACTACATCCGGAAAAAAATTGCTGATATGAAAACTCTCCCACGAGGCAAGTTACTGCTACATTATTTTCAATACAGTGACCCATATTTATATTATTTTACATTATAATTGTGTTTGTAGGTGATAGAGAGACTCGAGGAGAAACTCAGGAGGAAGAACGTGAATCCGATGACGAAAATGAAATGCCCGAAGAAATGTGAAGATTTGCTCAATCCCTGAATGAAGATCAGATTGAAGACGATAAATTTCCAGATGAAACAGAACCTACTAACGAAGATCAGGAAGGCCTTTCCGAAGAAGAACGACAGGAAGGAATGGAAGCCTTCTTACCAAATTGGGAAAGTAGACATCCGGAACAAGAGCAATGCAATTTAATGCACAGAATGCTGTTAACCAAATGTACGAACCTGAAAATTGCAGCAACCCACCGGTCCCATCAAATAATTTCCATTCTTTTCCATCCACATTTTTCATTCTTCCAAGTGATGTAACGTTAAACGAAGTAGTGTCATTATAAGCGATTGTGACCATTGGTATGTCACGGAATTCTTTCAGACAATTCCGTGACATATCCATCGTCAGGCTGCCTGATTTCATATGAAAATTATTTTATATGAAATTGGGCAATGTCACGGAATTGTCTGAAAGAATTCCGTGACATACCAATGTAATTTACTTAGATTATAAACCAAAGAAACTCTTATTCTATTCATCGTTTATTGTGATATTTCAAATATTTTTTCAAGTATTACTTCAGACGCTTCAGACTGATTGTGAGATATATTAGCTAATACCCTGAGAGTACAACATGTAGTAGAGCTTTATAAAGCAGCTTTACTTAATTTTTAAGCAAGTTTCATTTTCTCACCTGCTGTATTTATAATTAAACGATTGTAATAAAAAAATTATAATTTTAAAATTTGTCTATTTCTACTTTGTCATAGAAAGGAATATGAACCTCTATTTGCTAATACTTCCGAATCCTTTTCAATACGAAGCATTGATGCCAAAAGTCGCATTCGACGCGGATGAATTTAATGCGATCCAATACTTTTCAATGCGAAGCCTCAACCACTGCTGTCTCACATTCAGCGCGGTAAAGTTTTATGCGAACCAATACTTTTCAATCCCTTTCTTCGCATCAGAAAGCAGAATTCAGAAGTATTCAAAATATCAATACTTTTTAATTCTTTTCAATCCGACATTTTATGCAGGGTCTCTATACGACCCCTTGCGCCCTCTTCCACTCTTCTGTACCGATCTCTTTCCTGGTCTTTTAAATCCTCCTCCATCTGCTTCTTTCCTCCTCCCATTTCACCTCCTTCCCGTCTATCCATAGTCTCTTGTTCGTTACGACTGCTGTTCTTCCTTTCGCTCTTTCTTCCCTAGCCTTCTCCACTAATCTGTGCCTGTAGGCTCTCTCCTCCATCGTCAGATCTTCATCCACTCCCACCTCCCATCTTATCCATATCTCCTCACTCTTTTCCATTATGTCTTCCTTATCTTCCTCCTCCTCGAGCTCCGTGAATATCACCTCTTTCCTGTCTGCACCTGTCACCTCCGACACCCTTCTTACCGGTATTATTCTTCCCGTCACCCTCTCCATAATTATTTCACCAACTCCCTTCTTTCTCTTGATCCTTCTCCTGCCACTCTCCTCCATATGAGTGTCTTTTTCCTCTTCTCTGCATTCTCCCTTTTCTCTTTTTCGTCCTTTCGCTCCGTCTCTCTTTCTTTCTTTTCTCTTCTTCTCCTTACTTCCTCTTCCCTCTCTTCAACCAATCGCCACATCCTATTCTTCTCTGCTGCGTATTCCTTTTCTCTGTCTCTATCTTCCATCCCCCTTTTGTCTCTCCTAACCTCTCTTTTTCCACAGCTGTTTCTAACTTCCTCTACCTTCATCGCTCTTCTCTCTGCTTCATTCTCGCTCCATCCCCCTTCTTTCTTCGTTCCTTCTGCACTCCCTCTGGCCTCCTTTCGGTTCCTCTCCCCGTGGATGACACTTCTCTCTTTGCCTCTCCCTTCCTCTTCGCAATCCTCTTCCCTCCACCAATCCTTTCCCCATCCTTCTTCACTCCATCCTCCCTCGCTGTTCCCTTTCCCCTCCTCTTCTGCCGTCTCCTTCGTCGCCATTTTTTCCTTTACCTGCATCAATTCAATCTGTTTCTTCTCCATCCTTTCCATCTGTGTCCTTAGATCCTTCAAATTCTTCCTAATCTCCTTTCCTTCTCGTCTTATTTCCTCCATTATTCCTAGCCCCATCTCCCTTATTTCCTTCATTATTTCCTTGGCCCAATCCTTCTCCTCCATCCTCTGCTACATTCTCAGCATCCTCTCCTTTTCAGTCACTATAAAGAGCCTTAAGTTAGTGTGCTGTCTTTATCATTCTACTCTCCTCTCCTTACCAGACTTAACCTATATGCTCATTCGTACATGTCTCTGCTCTCCTCGCTATCATACTCCGCTCCTTCTCCGTCGTACTTTTCTATAACTGTATTGCCACTTACTTTCCTCCGGGTATCCCTCTGAGCCTTTCCTCCTTCTCATTCTCTCTTCTCTCTATCTTTAAATCTCCGTATTACTTTCTCGAAATTCAGCCACACCACGCTTTCCACACGCTTTCACCGATGATCATTTATTTATTTATTTATTTAACAATAATATTAACTAATATTACATAATATTATTATTTTTAATATTAATTACATATTACACTATAGTTATGTCAAGGGTAGGCCTATTTACTTACAATACATGTACCTCACATGTATATGTAATTATTATAAAATTGATAATTGCACAAAATTGGGATATATAATATTATAAAAAATGCTAAAACTATATATTGCTTTGTCTTTGATCCTGACGAATTAAGGTATCTCTAGTGGAAAATCCGTGTAAAATTATCCATGGAAGTATATTAGTAATTAATTCATTAAACACAAGGAATAATCCGATTAATGATGCTATTTCTGTGATTGGATATGCGAATATAGCTCAAGAATATATTTAGCCTATAAACGATCAGTTATTTGCATCGTTAAAAGTGCAGCTATAAATAACCGTGAATCAGTTATGGAATATCAATATAATGGTAATTCCGTTGAACTGTAGATTAAATAGAACTGATGATACATTCAGCTGTCACTGAATAAATGGTGATAGAATAAAATAGAAAAAGTTATAAAAAGTTAGTATTGCAATATAATATAAATACACTTATAATGTACTTTCTTTTTCTATATTAATATAATAACGGTACAAAATTATGATAACTGCAAGTATTGAAAAGTACAATTGCATTTTTTCGCTCCCTTGATGTGAAACGCTTTATTTAGACGAAAAGGATGGAACCTTAAAAATAATTCTTATTTCAAAATATCACATATTTATTAAAAATAAAAATAACAATTGGTGGTTTTCCAAGATATATGGATCCATTCGAATAATAGAAAAGTGTTTATTGAGCATAGACTTACATATTACAATGATAATAATAATCATTGATGACAAGTGTGTAATAATGGTAATTAATTAATGGTACAGATTTCTTTAACGAATAAAAAGTTATTTATTTAAGTGTAATTTTTAATAAACCTTTCCGACTTGTATCGGTTTGACTAGCATATTAGAAGCATATTATCGACATTAAAATTATCGTGTTAATCATCGTGGAAAAAGGACGAAAGCACGTCTACGCAAAGATCACGATACATTATAGGTATAATAAAAAAAAACGCGTTTAATAAATTATGTGGGGAAATGTACATTTATAAACTGCTAATTATTATTACATATGTAACGAGTGCATAAATTGTAAAAGACAGTAAAAGAATGCGAGGCTGATTTGTACGATTCCCTTTAGCAAAATATTTTCCGTATTATTTTTGTGAATTTATAAGATGCCATCGCGATCTCTTGTGAATTTAAAATATAATTGATATTTATTTATATTTTCTAATTTTACACAGCTGATCATTATTGCATATGTATTATCGTTCTTTATTATCTCGCAACTTTATTGACACATATATGAGTTATACACAGCCTTCTAGATTTAAAAATCAGCCTGGCAAATTCTTTTGCAGGAAAAAAAAGAAGCAGTAAGGGAGGCATCACATGTGAAAAATATGAATAAAAATCTGTCTACTACTTGTAGTAATAAATATACGACGTTTGCTTAAGATTACGGATTGCTTATCTTACCAGAATTTGCGATTTTTTTTCGTATCATAGAAAGTACTTAAAATAGAACGTCTAAGCTAATCTTCTTTGTTTTCTATTCTAAAATTCGCGGTCACGAGTTAAGAAGTTTTCTCGTGAATCATTTTTGTCACTCGATATTATATAGAAAACGTATAGCAATTTGCGCGTTCCTTCATATGTATATTAGGGAAAAATCTGTGTATTATTCTCTCTATATATATATATATGCATATAAATATTATATACACACATATATATAAAGTATAATACTCGCAAAGCCGGTCAAAGTCCAGAGATCATCGGCGTATTATCATAGTGATCATATATGTCAATATATTATTATATTGTAAGTACTTTCATTAATTTAAAAACAAAATTTTGTAGTAATATTACCTTAATTTAAAAAATCGATTTTATTCCTATATAATTATTAGGAAAAAGTTTTAAGAGATGGTATATCAATATAGAATTCAAATAAAATATTAATATGAAAATGAGTGAATTATCATTGAGAAATTTTCTGGAAAATATAAACAATTGTTAAAAAGCTTTCTCTTATTTATGCCATTATATGTATGACAACAAAATAAGCAACTTTATCGATTAAAATCAGATTTCTGAGATAATGCTAAAGTGAGTAGAAAAATTGTATTTTTTAAATAAAAAATCAAACAAATTTTTCATTAATATGAATTTCTTATAATAAACATAATCTTTTAGTTTCATACGAAAAGGCTTGTCTGAATAATCAATAAATATGATAATCGCTTCATTTACATTATCATGAATAAATAAACAATAATAACGGTTCTATCTAATTAGTAAAAATAGAAAGTTTTTTTTTAATTATAAACTAATAAAATTAATTTATTACTATTTTTTTTAAGACGTTCTCTGGACTTAGAATATTCTATCTTATTCTTTCAAGACAGGTTCGCTTCCAAATAGCAGCGTCCTCCCTTTTTTTTATTGCAAACGTCCACGAGACATTGAATACTGAGTAAATACATACAATACGACTTTTCACGATACATCGTATATGTGTGTGTGTGTGTATACATATATATATATATATATGTGTTGTGCATGTGTGCATGCGCGCACTCGCGCGCGCGTGTATCCTGCGTGCAATTGCAAATGTATACGCGTCTCGAGATTATTGTTAATCGCACACACATGTACACAGCTGTACGTTTTTCTTTCTTTTGGCTTTACACTCGATGCAATTTAATCAGTGGTCAATTCCGTCGAGTCAATCGGTGAGTAGATATTTGGTCGCGAATAGTTTTGCACGATCACGCGATTTTTAATTGTACGTATTTTAATATATTAACCCTCAGGAATCGTAAACAGTATAAAATTTTATTAAATAAAGAGATATTAAAATTAGGATATTATAAAAACCGTACAAATATATATTTTATTAAGTTTTTGGTATTAGCTTCCTAATATTCTTACACGACCTTGTTAAAAAGAATTATCGATATTAGAAAATTAGAAAATTAAAAGATTGACTTGAAGAAGATAAGAAACATGTTATTATTTATTTGTTACATATAAATATTAGAGTATAAGGAAACTTTTTATCTTACTTATTATAACTATTTTGTATGCAAAATTTATCTTTAACATTCCACTATTAATTTTAATATTCTTGAATCCAAATAATTAAACTCCATTTATCTGCTGAGGGTTAAAATATAAAAAATCAATAATTGTACATTGCATGATACTGTTTAAAATCACGTTATCCCAATTGGAAAAATTTTACGAAACTCATTTATATCTTTTCTTTTTTTCCGATGACCATGTAATTCAGATTACTTAATTTTTCTTTGCAGTTAAGTACCCACATTACTTACGCGAATGATAAAAATTCTAGTTTATCCACATTTAATTTTTTATGACAAACGCTTTATAAAAATGGCAGTGTCGAAAGGATTTCTATCAAGATACTTTTAACAAAAATCCTTGAGTGATTCAATATTCAAAATCTTGAAAGAGATGTTTTTGTAGAAAAAATATAACATTCTTCAATAAATTTCCATGTATCTTCAAGATATAATACTTATATCTTGAAAAGCGGGATATCGACTCACGACAGAGGTGTCTAAAAGTTAATTTTAAGTTAATAGAATACTTTGCTATTCTCTCTTAAGAACTGGTCTTGGGCCATGCTATCTTGGCGTCGATTCGTTTGTAGGCAAAAAGGCAGTGAGAGAGCTCCTGTGGGCATTCATGATCTCCGAGCAACGTTTCTAAAACAATTTCCGGCAAAAAATACAAATGTTATAGTCATTATAAATAATTGAATATATCATAATTTAAAAAAATCAATATGCAATATTACATAATTAATTTTTCACTGCTATTAGTGGTAATTAGTAGATAATAATTAGTAGTATTAATATTTAAAATTACTGTAATAATTATTTTTATGATGTTAACATTATAAAAATAATAACGAGTGTAATAAAAATAGAGATGTAACAAATAAAATAATAGTTAAAATAAAAACAATCAATAAGAATATCTATTTAATTATTTACAAATTCTACTATTGCACAACATTTTTCTATAATATATTTTATATTAAAGAGAAAATATAGAACATAATTTATTTCATAGTAGGTACTTCAAATATATTAATTTTTACATTAAATGCGCTCACCTTCCCCATGCACCAACTTGAAGAGCCCATAGTCCTGAGGATTTGTGCATCTAATCTTATGCGCAAGGATGCGGCAAATTTCTCTGGTATTCATGTTTGGTCGCACCGGAAGTGTTCTAGTATTTAAAGAACCATGCAACTCATCCGGTACCAAGATCCGCAACACAGACGAACAGTCCGGTGTTCCACATCCCTAAACAAAAATGTTATTCCCGTGAAAAAATGATTGAATTTGATATTTTCAAATTTTCCTTAGATAAAATTTAATCTTATTTATATAATAACTCAGAAAGTCTTTAAGTGTTAAGATATATTTGAATAACATATTATTATATTTGATTATTTACACAGAAGAGAAAGTTGTTAATTTTTGTTCGAATAGTCGATAGTCAATAAAATAGAATTTATTTGGCTAATTATCAAAAATTTTTCAATAATATCTAGGGCTGCTAGAAAAATTGAATTGTGTCCGAAATAATGATTTATAAATGAATATCACATATTATGACTTCATGTTATATCTAATAATCTACAAAACCAAATAAAACATTTTATTTTAAGACAATGACACGAGATTAAATGGTCTTGCGTGACAGATTGGACATTTATGATTATTTAATTGTAATTTACATCAACTTAATCCGGCTTACAAGATATAATCATCGATATTTATTCCTTACGTTTAACGTGGACATGGTGCTCTGGCTGGACTTAAAGGTCTTTAGAACATGCACCGCACTCGACAGCGTTGTCAGGTAATAGCCACCCTCGCCGCTCAAAAGGGAAGTATGTAGCAGGCCCCACATGTACTCGGCTTCGATCTCCGCGTCCACCACTTTACCGCGTACTAAAACCCAGATCACCAGCGGCAGAAGATCGTCAGCGCCCAGTGTAACATGCCTGCCCAAGTTAGCTTGCTTCACCTGCGAAATCACAATTAAAAAATTTCATATCATCGTATTACATTATTGGTGATTTATTAATTACTAATTTTAATATATTATTTTATTTGTAAAATATAATGAAAACATTAAGAGAATATCAAAGAAATTAAAATAATATCAAAACAAGAGAAACGTGTAATTTTTAATAAATGTATTTATTTTGTAAATCTATATTTAGCAATATTGTATAAAAAAATGACAAAAAGTAATAATAATAAATACTAAAAAAATATATTAATAGAAAATATATTGTTATATTTATATATTTCTATGAACAGTATTACGTTTTATAGAACTTACAGAGTTGAAGATGGCCGAGATGGCTGCCAATAGGTGTTCTAGCTTCTCGAGTGGAGAATCGGCTCTCTGCAATCGCTCGATGTATTTGAGAATGCGCTCCAGACTCTCTTCCGAAGGGGGTACGATTTTCGACTGCACGTGCAAAACAATCGAGATTTAAGTGCAATAAATTTCATCTCTTTTCATTAATAAATTTTATAAATTTCATGAAGCTATTCCGATGCTCTCCGAAATTTTCTTTTCTTCTTAATATTAGGGAAATCTAGTTACCTGAACCCCGAGGTCGTGTATGGTCTTGCCCTGGGCGTGCTGGATGTTCTCCGCCAGGGTCTGTAGCGCACCGGTAGCGAAATAATGTTCGATAAACAACCGGCATACGTGTTCCCGCAGGGGCCTCACCACCAGGCCCATCATCACATCCTCGAGAATGGCATCGAGATTGAGGAACTCGTTCGGCCGTAATTTCGATCGCTCATTTTCCACCTCGCTCTCGAATCCACGCTCGCCATGCTTCACCAAGTAATTCTTCATACCCGACATGAATTGCCGCATGTTGCGCATCACCACATGCGGCATTGCTTCCTTGCTCTCTCGCGTACATTGAATAAAGTTGTCGATATTCTGCGAGAAGGTTGTAGTCTTGTCCGCCGCAAGTTGAAGAGCGTAAGTTCTAATAGCTGCCCCGGTTCCGTTCAGCTGATGGTCGCGATTTTTCGAAAGCGCTTGTACTCGTGGCGGAGCTGTAAAAGAATTTTTTATAAAGATGATATATATATATGTATATATATATATATATAAAAACATAAAATAATTACGGAAAAAGTTATTACACGAAAAGTATCATTACTAAAAATCATTGAAAATAAAATATTGCATAAAAAAATATTACATGTATGTACATGAATACCATAAACTATATTATATAAATAAAGTACTATTAAGTACTCCTAAAGTATATATATATATATATATATATATATATATATATATATATATATATAGATTGGAAGAAGAAATGACCACATAATATTTTATATATTCATAATACTTTAGGAGTACTTAATAGTACTTTATTTATATAATATAGTTTATGGTATTCATGTACATACATGTAATATTTTTTTATGCAATATTTTATTTTCAATGATTTTTAGTAATGATACTTTTCGTGTAATAACTTTTTCCGTAATTATTTTATGTTTTTTTAATTCACATATGAAACACTTTTGAATAACTTTTGCACTTTTCTCGTAGTTTCATAAATATTAAATTTTAAAAGATTTTTAGACAAGTAAAAATATTTTAATAAAACCAAGGCTTATTAATAAAGAATTTTTTAAACAAGTGGTCTCAAACTAGCCCCAAAGAAAATTAATCTTCAATAATCTTCTTATTATAATTTCATAAATACTCTTATTTTTATTACCCTTGAAATCTCACACATATCTGCAATCGGTAGATATATTAAACATATATTAAAGACACATTGTCCTTTAAGCGTTTAATATTAGTCAAGATTTTATGGAAGTCTCTAATGAGGTATCACAATATAAATATTATTATAATAAAAAAATTAATTAAATTTTTAAAAAAATTATAAATTTTATACAATATTTTTATATAAAAATTTCATTTAAAATGTCATATTAACTGCTCAAATCAAAATTAAGAGTTTTTGATACTTTTCCTTTCAGTTTTACAGTTTCAACAAAAAGTTAGAGTGCTTCACAACTTTATTGTCTAATAATTTTTCAAGATTATCAGAGATAAGAGATCAGTATAAATTCTTATTTTGCAGTTACGTGATGAATGTTATTGCACTCAAATAAATGTGAAATACTTTTTCAACAATTAGTAATTAACCCTTCGTAGTCACACTTGGGTCAATATGACCCACACTCATTTGGATTTAAATATCAGCTAAATGCCTAGCTTAAAATGGGGCTTGGACCGCCATCTACAAGAGTTTGAAGTATCCTCTATAGGTAGAGACCGTTAATCATGTACTCGTTCACGATTTTTTTTCAACATGTTGCCACTTGATTTCTCACAAAACCGCAGTTGTTTTATATTCTAGAATGTTCAAGGTATGTTCCAGAATTATTTGAACTTGATCGGACCGATACCATTAAAATGGCAACCATTAAAAATCGACTGGATCAATACGACCCAGTGTGACTACCGCGGGATTCTAGAGAAGTGTGACTACGAAGGATTAAAGATTATAAATATTCCTAAAAATTAATTTAGAAATTTTCCAATAAAAAATTTTGAATTAAATTTAACATTTATAAACAAACCCTTAAAACATATTTAAAAACAACAAAGTCCGCATTTAACTGTATTAATTGTTGCTAATTATCAATTACATTCAAAAATGTTTACGCTCATCTTCAGAAAACGTTGGATACAGTTTATAATTCTCTGCAAGAGTTTCTTAACAGAGAACTTCAGTTCGCGTTTCATCTCCATTTCCAAGCGACTAGCCTCCTCCAGCGAACAATTAATCATCATCCATTCTCCATCCATCTCCTCCATGTGAAATGCCATTAAAATCGGGCTATCGATTTGTATGACAGATAAAAGGTCAGTGTATTCCAGATAAAAACTTTTTCTCCTTTTTCAAAGTATTCCTACTTTGTGTAACGAAAGAAATATATTTGCTAGAAAGCGAAAATCAGAAAAGTCCCTTTGGAATTTCTCCAGCAATTTTAATTCACAAATATCAGCATCAATTATACATATTGTGATATTTAATTATCTCATTTTAGCAAATTCGAATAAAATATACTCAAAGTAAATAAATTGTAAATTAAAAATAAATTAAATAAAGACACTAAATAGGAATAATTTGAATACATTCAACTATCACGAGATTTAAGTAATTTTCCTTTTTTGTGACAACAAATGTCTGCATGCAGTGCTAAAGATTATGACGGCAATTACGTGTACAATTAATCGTTATCGGGTTTAACGACTTCTTATCGCACTCGCGAGCGTGGAACGAACAGATATTGCGCTCTCCTCTTAGGAGATGTAAGTTGTTAGCGTGCGAAAAGGCTCTTGTCGGATGATTTCTTCAAGGTGCCGATTTATTTCATTTTACGCTTTACTTTTAAACTTACTCTATCAATGTTGTTGTTTACAGTTATTTGTCTAATGTAGTTATGTATGTTCTAAATTTCTTTGATCGTCACAAATTATCATATTACAATTGTTGTCGCGTTTGCTAGCACGTGGACACACTTTTATGTGCTTTATCGTAGACTGTCTTAAAATTAGATGAATATCGTGGTATAGGACAGATTTTTGGACTCTGTTTTTCTCCATCATGAGATTATCTCTTTCTGATATGATCCACTTGAAAGCTCTCAACTTGTCTCATAAATCAACTTTTTTTTTACAAATTAATGTCTGCAATTTCTTCAGTTTTTTCCGGTTCTGGAATTAGAATTTGATCGGTTCAGATCAAGTATTTTTCAGATAATCCAAAGAAATCCAAGCGTTCCTAAAACTTGGATAAATAAGATTCTTTAAAGATAGCAACATAATAGAAAATAGACATAAACTATCAAAGAAAGTATGAGTTAATCAATCAAATATAAAGTGTTTTCTTCCTTCTTTAATTTTGAGTTTAAAATTTAATTATCTCAAATATTTCAAATAATTTTAAAAACTCTTACATCGCGAAAAAGCTCAAGATTAAACCAAAGATTCTTTAAATTTAATTAAAGTTTCCTTTTCCTTCTCGACTTCGATAGTATTAATATTTCAATGCAGATTTTTTGCAAAGTTCTACGCTTTGTATAAAAGCTAAACAACTCCGAGTTCAACAAGGTCAATGAAGCACTAATAAAGTTACAATCAATCATCACTCACGAAGATACTTCACATTAGGTTTGTCCTTTGTTATAGCTGTACTTATCACCTTTCCTCTTTTTCTATCCAACGTCTAAGTATCCATCTCATTTTAAATGCGGAAAGTGCGACGTAGCGCAGCTACAAAGGATACCCATCACTTCAAACACTGTGATCAGATGGTCGACCGGTTAACGACTGACCGAGCGTCACTGTCAAAGGTAGCAGGAAGAAACCTAGAAGCTGGTGTCGCTGCTGCATTTTAGCGACAAGAAGTGCCGAGCTCTTCTTTTTACAACCAATCAATCAGCCACAATCGGTAGATAACGAGATAATCTCATCGGTATCTCATTGTTATCATTTAAGTATAACCGCGATAAAGTTAAGTTACTTTCTGTCTCTTCAGTTTTCTATTCATTTTGCTTTTCTTCTCTCTTCGCTCTTTTCCTTTTTCTTTTATACCAGAATAACAATAATTTCCTTATATCTAAATGCATTTCCACGATTCAAAGATGCAATATTATACCGAGTATAATTTAGATAGTCTCGAGGAATAATGAATAAGAGTACCTCTTAAGAAAGGCAAATTTTCTTCGAAGATTATTTACGTTAATGTATATTAATAATTTAAATAATGTAAATTATATACTAATATTACTATTAAACATAGTAATTTAATATAAATTATTACATTTAAAATTAATGTAAACAAATGTATATTCTATTATTCACAAATAAATATAATTTATAAATTAATGCGTACGCACGGATATACACACACTCAGAGAAAAAATCATACACTGTTGGAAAATTTTTGTAGTTTTGTTAAAAAAGGTCCTTGTTAAAATTTTTGTGTAAAATAATCAACACATACATGTGTATTATAGATTTAACATATGCCTGTTGAACTTAACAAATTTAAAATTTAAAATTATTAAAATAATTTAAAAAATATGTTAAAGTAACACAATTTGAACGTATTTATTAAATGTGTTAAAATTTACAAAAAAAGAGTGTTGATTTTACTCTATAACAGAAGTGGGAATAAAAATTTACAGAATAAGAATGTTGATTTTATCTTACAATCTTAACTTCAACATAAAAGTTATGTTAATTGTACACATAATTAACCTCAAATTACAATCAGAATTACATTTCCTTTCTGTTGAAATATTTTAACATAGTATCGGTGTTACCCCATTTAACACATCCATATTATATGTTAAATTAACACAAAAATTTGGACTGTTTGGGACATGTGATTTATTATGTTATATTTAACACAAATTTTCCAACAGTGTAGTGATGGCAACTATATAGGTGACAACTATACAAGTTGTATTCATAGAATTATTGTACATAGTTAAATGAACTATTTTGTAGTTATTGCAACTAAATTGATGGTTAAGAGAACTAATAAATAATTATTTTAACCAATTAAATATATTCTTTAAAATTTTTATACCCAGTCAATTTAAGAAGTTGAGTATAAAAAAGATAAAACTTACACAAGAGAGGATCCATTCGTTCCTTAAAACTCTTGTTTCGTTTGATTCTTTCCACATCACTCTCCGCGTCTGTATCCAGCATGGTTTCCCACTCTGAAGGATCGTACGTGCGATCTTTCCGCGAGTCCGGGGTATCCTCGCGCTCCACATTCCGCTTTTCCACGTTGTCATACGACGAGTTCCGGTCGCTGTATAACGACTCACATGTATCTGGCGGCTTCAGCAGTTCCGGGTGCCTGTAAGAAGATTTGAAGCATCGAGTTCAACATTCTCGATTACACATAAACATTTCTTGTTAGTTTAGCAAACTATTTAGAAAAGTTTCAATCGGATAATTTTTGTCTTTCATCGTTATATTATAATTTAGATATAAAGAGTTAAAATCACGATAAGCGCTTTCTAAGATTTGAACAAGAAATTACCTGTTATTGGGTATACAATAGGAAAGAGTAAAGTTTTAATGCAAAAAAAAATCTTTTCGAAAATGTATCTAATGTCTTTATACAAAGTTGTCATAAAATTATTTGCGATTTCGTTCACGTTAGAAAACTTACCGTTGTAAGATGATATTTTGAACAGTCAAGGTATTCCGAATGTTTCTATTGCATTCCTCGTCACTGGGAAATTTTCTAGCGACATTGTCGCCATCATAAACAGCATCACAGTCATAATCCGGTTCGCAATCTGGCTCTTCAGCTTCATTGCCTATCCGATATAATGAAAAATTGTTATAGCGTATCCAATATTTTAGTTTTTACACTAAGAATAATATTTTAATAAAATTTTTAACAGATATTTGATTTTCTAAAAATTTTTCTTAATCTCCAAGCTTAGCCATTAATAAATAGATCTCTTTATATAAATATAATATACATATGGGGCATTCTTTGCTAAATCGGTCGCCAACCCTGACCCCTTTCGATTTTGCTCTTAATTTTTTATTACAATTAACTGAAATAAGTATCTGTGATTTTTTTTTCAAATTTTTATCTCAAGTCGTATTCGAGATAAAGATATTCAAAGTTTTGAAATCCATCTTCTCCGAAAAATGTTCAAATAGCTGTAACTTTACTTCTATTTATCGGATCGTTAAAAAATCAGTCATGTAATCAGAATTTAATCGGAAAGAAATGTACTTTTTGAAGAAAAATATTTCAGAATGCTATGTTTTAGTTTTCACAGTTAATTTTACATTCAAAAATTAAAAGTCCGATTTTTAAAATGTAGGTGTCATTTTTTATTTTTATACAAAAATTCACAAAAATTCTTGCGTCAATTACCAACATTTTAAGTCCGGTCCGATGATGAAAATCTTTTTTTTTTTTCAATTTTTTTCCCGACTTTAATCTATAATATATTGTAAATTGTTTGGAAAGTATCATTATTTTGTTTTTTTAATTTATAGATTAAATAAATAAGGTTTGCTGGCAAGTATACAACAACATTATTTATTACTGTAATGATAAAACAAGTAGAAACCTGCACATTGCTTCCTCTATGAGGAAGCCTGTTTTTGTATGCATAATTATTAGTAGATATTTATTAATTTGGCTTCCTCATAGAGGAAGCAATGTGCAGGTTTCTACTTGCACACTTAAAAACTATAAGGAAGCAATGTGCAAGTTTCTACTTGCTCACTTAAACAAGTTTCTACTTGCACACTTAAAAACTATGAAAAAGCAATGTACAATTTCCACTTGCACACTTAAAAACTATGAGGAAGCAATGTACAAGTTTCTACTTGCACATTTAAAAACTATGAGGAAGCAATGTGCAAGTTTCTACTTGCACACTTAAAAACTATGAGGAAGCAATGTGCAAGTTTCTACTTGCACACTTAAAAACTATGAGGAAACAATGTGCAAGTTTCTACTTGCGCACTTTTTTTATGGATAGAGTATCATTAAAAATAGGTTGGTGTTGAATTTGGCAATGATCGGTGAAGGGGTTACCAATTTTTGCCTAAAAAGTGTACAAATCATACACGTAATCTTATATATAAGGTATCATTAAAGGGAGGTTGTTTTGAATTTGGCGAAGATTAGTGAAAGGGTTACCGATTTCTGCCTAAAAAATGTATAGGGTAGACCGAGGCAAATCGGATTACTAATTAGCACGATAAAATAGCTCGTTTAAAATAAAACACTAACGAAAATTGTCTTAAAACTTATATTAATCCGATTCGCCTCAATCTACCCTAAGTTATTTGATGGATAGAGTATCATTAAAGGAAGATTGTTATTTAATTTGGCGAGGATAGGTGAAGGGATTACCGATTACCAAAAAATTTAAATTCGACGTTTTCATAACATAAGCAACACATTGGCATCAAAAACTCAAAAAACAATTTTTACTTCGGTCTTTTCTACCCCTATTTCATATATAATTCTTTTAAATTCGGTTGATTAGACTTAGCTTTATATGCGATCAAAATTATGGACCTTTGATCGCGTATAAAGCTGGGTCTAATCAACCAAATCTTAAAAAATTATATATAAAATAGGGGTAGAAAAGACTAAAAAATATAATAAAATTAGAAATAAATCGATATCTCCAAATTTGCGGAAGTTAGAGCAACCACGGACATTTCTAAAAAAATTCAAAATTTTTTTAAAAAAGAACCCCTTTACCGATCATCGCCAAATTCAATACCAACCTTCCTTGAATGATACTCTATCGATTAAAAAAAAAACAGCCCGATATCTCAATATTTGCGGAAATTAGAGCAACCACAACATCAAATGTGCACATACACACATACATACGGAAATTTTTTTTTAGGCGATATTTCGACGTTTTACAACAATCTGAACATATTGGCAGAAAAAACTCAAAAGCCAATCTCTTCGTTGGTTTCTTCTACCCCTATTTCATATATAATTCATTTAAATTTGGTTGACTAGACCCAACTTTATAGGCAATCGAAGGTTCATATACGAAATTCACGAAAACAAAGCTTCCTCTATGAGGAAGCAATATTAATCAATTTTTAGATAAGTAAATAAGAAACACTCGTGTAATGGTTTTATGTGAACGCTTATCGGGATTTACGTTTCTTTTTAAAATTTTCTCCAAAGGAGCGATATGAGACTGCAAAAAGTAAACTTGAAACTCAATTTGCAAAAGTAAATCATGTGTACCTAGTATTCGAAAAATTCATTGCATTATTCCTCAAGTACTTCACTAATAAAACGATTTTCAAACTCTAAAAAGAGTATCAGAGATTTATATAATTGTCTTAAATCTAACTAAAAAGAGAAATGTAAATCCCGATAAGCCTTCACATAAAACCATATTACACGAGTGTTTTTATTCACTTATCTAAAAATTGATTAATCCTATTTTATCATTACAGTAATAAATTATGTTGTTATATACTTGCCAGCAAACCTTATTATAACCTAATCTATAAATTTAAAAAACAAAATAACGATATCTTCCAAGCAGTTTGCAATATACAATATTATAGACTAAAGTCGGGAAAAAAATATTTTTATAATTTTTCAAAATTCAAAAAAATTGAAAAAAAGATTTCCATCATCGAACCAAACTTAAAATGTTGATAACTGACGCAAAAATTTTTGTATAAAAATAAAAAATAACAAACATTTTAAAAATCGAACTTTTAGTTTTTGAACGTAAAATTAACTGTGAAAACTAAAACAAAGCATTCTAAAGTATTTTTCTTCAAAAAGTACATTTCTTTCCGATTAATTTCATGACCGATTTTTTAACGATCCGATAAATAGAAGTAAAGTTACAGCTATTTGAATAAATCCCGGAGAAGATGGATTTCAAAACTTTGAATATCTATATCTCGAATACGCCTTGAGATAAAAATTTGAAAAAAATCAGAGATACTTATTTCAGTTACATGATTAAAATAAAAAATTAAGAGCAAAATCAAAAAGGGTCAGGGTCGGCGACTGACCGATTTGGCAAAGAATGCCTTATATATTTTTTCTAAATAAGTACTATTAAAGTCATTTTTAACCCTTAAATGCCACACCTCTCAAGAATCTCGTAAATGACACATGGGGTCTAAGAGACCCCAGCATGAAAAATGTCTCCTTACTTATTGATTTTTTGATATTTGATATTTAGTTATGAAAATTATTTTCAATGTTGTTCAAGGCTTAGAAAAGAGAATAAAATGCTTATATTGTTAAAATTTCAATTTCAACATAGTATAAAAAATTAAGATCGCCAACAGTTAAAATGTTGGCTCCAAAATCAAAAAAATAAAAATTAATAAATAAATAAATATGAGCTCCATATTTGGCGGGAACATTTGAAAATATATCATTCTAAAGGGTCTGGGGTCCGCTGGACCCCGGGTGGCATTTAAGGGTTAAAGAATAAACAAAATATATAATTGTTTATAAATATTTAATTATAGTATTTTATTCCTTTGATCGCCGGTATTTAATGTAATTTATAACATGTTTTAAAAAATAATTTTTCGAGTAATCTATATTTTCTACAATATGTGTAGAACGTACCGATAAACTCCCAACTAGAATCTACCGCCCAAGAAGTGTCATTAAACACTTTGGTCTTGATCTTTGGTGGTTGAACGGGCTTTGCCCGGGGAATCTTCTTCGTCTCCTTAGCTTGAACCAATCTTTTCGCTAGGTTGTCGACTGACGACGAGATTAATGGCGTTTTTTCCTCCGTCTCTTCGGAGGGCTCTTCCCAGCAATCAATAGGATGCAATTGATTGGCATTCCCTGTCGGAGTTTGTAACCAACCTGGTTCGCTGTGTCGGTACTTGTTCAACGCCGGATTATTTTTGGTTGGTCGTCTTCTCGGGATTATAATGGCATTTTGAACAATGGCATCGGCCGGTTCTGCGTAGAAGGGACTGCTCTGTTTAGATTCGGGGGTCCGGGGACTGTTGCTCTCCGACTTCGCCAAAACAAGGCCCAATTTGTTTCTCGGGGGCGTCACCGTGTTGGGGCTGTTCAACGAGTTGGCACTGCCTACGAAAAGGATTTCTAATCTCAAAATCTCTTTGAAAAAATCTCTAAAGACTCTCTTTTAATTTTAATCTTAAAAGGTTCAATAATAAAAAAAAAGAAAGTAGAAATCACTATAAATTAGAAACTAATGATCAAATGAAACATTAACTTTATATTCAATATAATATTCGTTATTTTCACAATATCTGTTATTCTTTTTATTAATAAAGTTACAAAAATAATATAGTAAAAAAATTAAAATAAATTTCTAATTGTTTTAATAATCTTTAATTATAAAATAATCTCCAATTAATAAAATTTCTATTTCTGTGTAATTATAAGCTCTTTTTCTTAACTTTAATATTAAGTTACTGTTTTATAGAATAGTTTTTTATATAACAATCTAATAGACCCTTACAAACTCTAGATAGCAGATCGGGCCTCTTCCCCATACCAGTCTCCTCCGGCGAACTCTGGTCAGGACTTTTCATCTCCGGAACAGGCTTAAAACTACTAAATTCCGGACTCATCATTTCTTTGTATCGCATTTTGTCGTTTTTTAGAATAAACTTGTCGTTCTTCAGAGCCATCTGTTCTCCCGCTGGCGATCTTTCATTGACAAGACTCTTTTCGGATTCTCTGGGACTCATCAGACGGTCAATAGAATTTCTCGCGCAATCTTGCGGAGTGCAGGCGACCCTGTTATCCTTCAACCTGTCGTTCCAGGTCGACTGTGTCGATTGGTCAGTCGTGTTCCAGATGTCTTCGTAATCGGAAATTTTATCGGCCGGCGAGCTGCGATAATACGATTCCAAGATGTCCGATTCCTGATAGTGTTGGGAGTTTTTCCGTGAGTTTTTCTCGCGATCGCGTCGCCTTTTTGATTTACTGGTGCTAGAAGGAGTATTTGGGGAGAGCACGTTGGGTGTCTTTGGGATCAGCTTTGACGTGGGGGATACAATCGGAGTGGTGGGCGAAAGAGGCGATTTGATGGAAAAGTTGGAATTGAGAGATTTAGTAGATTGAGGACTCAGCAGCGACGTGCTGGGATCCGACGGTGTGTTTTGCTGTTGGCAAACAGGGAGAAAGGAGGTTGTAATTATTTCAATGGCAGTAAAGAGAAATGACTTGTAATTTTTTAGTTATTAATTAAATTACTTCACATAACAATAACAATAATCAACATAAGACATGATGCGTTATAAAATAGATGTGTCTGTAAAATTAGAATAATAAGAAAATGAATTACATTAAAAACTCAAAATTTATTATAAAATATAAAATAAAATAATAATATAAATAAACATAAAAAATATTACAAGTGTATTATAAGAAAATTGATTATATTTTCATTAATTATATTATAATTATGTAAAATTTAGAATTTTTGTTAAAAATTATTTTTGTAATTATAAAAGTTTGAAAAACAACACTTTTTTTAATTTTACCTGTGAAGTATTCACGTTGCCCTGGTTCACGTTGAACGTCACCGTCGTAGTCACGGTAAAATTATTCTGATTCTGATTGATGCCGGGCTTGGCCCATCTTGGCGGCGGCGGTGGCGGCGTCTTCACACTTTGCCTAGCTCCTTGATTCTCAGCGATGATATTCCTATTATCCGGCAATTCTGGAGACGTGGTGCACGACAGGTTGTTCTGATGGAAACTCGAGACGGACGCGAATTTCCCCGAGCTCTTGGTAAACTCGATCGTCGTTAATTTTGGCGTATCCAGACTATTCTTTAGAGCGTCGAAATTTCTCATATCTTGAATAGGACTCAAAACGTTATTTTCCACGTTGTGGACCACCGGCGAGGGACATCGCACGCTTTGCACGAGATTCGGCGAGATCAGTTTGTGAGAGAGTTTGTCAGCCGGTGACGAGATCCGGTCTCTTTTGGTATCATTCAGAGGTTCGTTGAAAGTTGTCAGATTGAGAGTGTTCGGCGGAGTTGGACGTGGCTGACGCGGCAACGACGGCGCAAAAGTTGAGGTGTTCGCATTAACGGTATTTGTCGGAGAGGGAGTGTCTGCACACACATACAAATTTAAACAATAGATTATTTTTTAGACGATTTTGGGATTATTTTTTGAAGGATATTGTCTTGACTCTGATTTTCAGAAACTATGATAACTCCAAATATAAGTGGGAGACAATGCTAAATTTAGAATTAAAAAAATAGAAGTAATAATCTACTTTAAAAAAATTTTAGATAAAAAACTTATTAGGAAAGGACTGACAGTGAGTCATATAATTCCGATTAAAAAATAAATATTTTAGTAAAAATCACTAACATAATGAACAACAAAATGTGTTGTGAAAATAAAAAATAGAATATCAATGTCTTACGTGTATTGTAGGATGATATTGGGGCCAGATTAAGCACTATGCTCTCCGTGATCGGCGTATTATCCATGTTATTATTATTATTGTTAATGTGGTGGTTATTGTTACCTGCAAAAAAAGATTTTTCTATAAATATATCTGTTAACTATTTTTGTTTAGCTACACGGAGATAATTTTCTCTTAAAATTTACCCTGAAATCATGGTAGTTGTGGGACAACATGTACCACCAAAAATTTTATGCGAGCTATTCTGATTAATATCTACCATAATAAAAAATATTAATATCTATTACATTAAAATATAAAATATGTTTGATTAATTTTACTAAAATATATCTAAGAAATTTCAATATTTTTTCAAAATTTACCAATCTGCTTGGTAATTTTTATCACGTTGTTTGTAAAATGTCTTTTGTATATTTTAAAAATTCCTTGGTTGCCAAGTTGTCCCAAGTTTGTAGTAAATTTAAGGGTAAAATATAACAAAAAATTCTTTCGTGTATGTAAGTTATTAGACTTTGAATATAAGTCTCTAACACAAATTTAATAAATGAATAAAAGTAACAAGCATTTAATTTATAATAAGCCTTTTAAAAATAATTATCAGAAAATTATTTTGTAATTTGTAATTTGTAATTTTAAATTAATTTGTAATTTTTTTTGTCTTGTTAAATTTATTTACTTACATCTATAATTTATTTTAAAATTATGTACGCGAAGAAAATATTAAGAAACACTCACCCCCATGGAAACTGCTCAGACTAGAGGTATTGCTGCTGCTGCTTTCCGGTGGCTTCGGATTCGCCATTGGATATCGCCAAAACTCTTGGCCCAGCAACGCCAGCGACGACAATTGCTGCCTATTTTTCGCTTCTCGCATCGCTCTCGGTAAAATCAATTGCACTGGCAGTTCGTCACTGTTTGCCAAATAAAAATATTATGGCTTGAGTTAATAATTCTATACTAGCATTACATGTAACATTAGGATGATTGATAAATTAATTAAATAATTAATTTATAACAACTTTGTGTGTGTGTGTGTGTGTGTGTGTGTGTGTGTGTGTGTGTGTGTGTGTGTGTGTGTGTGTAATATACATCCACATATTTCCATATTTATATATACTATATAAAATTATATTTTCTCTTCAAATGTAACTTTAAACTATTATTATTGTTATTTAATTGAGCATACAATGTAGCTATAGAAAGATTAATAAAACGACGACGAGTAAAAAAAATAAAATGTTACGAGGTTGATAATCAAAATCACGATTTGTGACAGGTGAATTTGTACAGATTAGAATATAAAGATGAAGAAGATGATAGCATATGCCATTTCTGGAGCGGAAATCCACATATAAATAAAGAGAGAGAAAAGAAGGCACTTACCAGCACTGTGAGTAGTGAGCAATCAGCGAGGGGATATTGTCGAACCTGTTCTCGCTCGTTTCCAAGCTCAACTTGCCCTTGTTGGCCTGGATCAGGTAATGCTCGATGTAGGGTCCTTTCCCGACAGGTAATCTCACTGAGAGAGCCATTGTATCACTCTGACTCGATTGTCGTACTACGAAATTCTGAAATTAAATAATATTTATAATAAACAATTACTTATGTTTAATAATTGTAATGTGTAGGTATATGACACTTAAGAAGTAATGATATAAATATAAGAGAAAGATTATTTAATCATTTCTTTATATTACTAAACAATTAATTTGTCATTAATCATTAAGATTATTCTTTCCAATGATCAACTAGATCTTTAAGATTTCCATTTTAAAGGTCTAAAAGTTCTTTATTTTGAAATGTTTCTTCAAAAAAAAGGGAGGAAATGACAATTTAGATTTCGAAAAGTGTATAATGTATAAATTTTAATGATTAAAAAAATTGAGACAAAAGAAAGATTCCAGCAAGCAATCCGAATGCAATTCGAATAGCTATAAATCGAGAAGATAGATGAAAAATATTTCTGTATTATTATCTATAGGTATATACATATACCAGCTTTTCATTATTTTTCAATTTTAAGGGACAACAAATCAGAAAGGTTTTTTAATTAAATAAATTTTAATTAAAATAAGAATTAATTGAAACAAAAGAAAGGAAAAGCAGAAAAGAAGAAAACAATCGAGATTTTTCTAATTCAAGATTTGACGGCAAAAGCGTTTGCGCTACAATCGTTGTTACATGTTTTGATGCAGAGAAATAAAAGGAGTTTCGTCTCTCATCTATGGAAAGTAATTGCGAGGCGCATTGTTTTTCGACAGTGCAATTCGTTCGAAGCGACGCGACGATGAGGCCGCGAAAGGGCCCCGAAGGAATGGGAATGACGGAGGACGATTAAGAAAGGTGCAAAACAATGACCCGTCGGTAGAAACAATGGTAAAAGAGCGGTGCCCGTCGCTCGTTTGTTCGCAGTCATTTTCGCGCTGATTACAGTGTAGAGCTCTACGCGCTATTACACAACGTTGAAAAAAAGAAAAAAAAGAAAGTTGACGTGGAAGAAGACGGCAAACATTTTACCGCTGTCTTAATCGATTCTTTTGTTAATCTCATCAAAAAATATATTTTGCAATATTCGTAATTATTGCTCTTATTTCTCGCTCAACTCTTATAATGCAGCCGAAAATTTATTTAATTAATTAGTAAGGAAACTTTCATTATCTTGATGGTAAATTTTTAGATATATACATCCTTTTATTAATATTTCTTATGTAGGAACTATAGTATAATGCGGCATAGCAACAGATCGATCGTCCTTCGGTTGCGTAAATATTTTCAGCTGTGTGAAGTTGGCCCCCCCACTACTGAAAATCCAATAATAACTATTACCATTCGTTTGGTGGTCGTTTGGTGGTGTTTGGTAGTCCATTCCCGATGATTGGTACACACAGAAAAATATCGTTCTACAGCCAAGAAAAGCAATTACTCATTTTATTTTATTTGGTTTGAGTAATAGTTTTCTTCAACAAAGAATATTTTCTTAATATTAGTTTTAAGATATACTTATCATAAGTATAAGATATACTTATCATAAGTATAAGATATACTTATCATAAGTATTAGAAAAGCTTATCATCATGTGCTTAAAAGAAGAATTTATTCTTCTTTCAAGTATATTCTGAAACTTTATCTAAGAAAAGCAACATAAGCTTGATTTGAATATTTACTGATTCTTTAGGTAAGAATATGAAATACTTGGCTGTATAGAACAACATTCTTCTAGGTTAGGAGGTTTTCGTGCGCGGTCCGGAGGGGTACAGTTTAGAATATTAAAATTCCTGTCATCAGGTGGACTCGAACTCGGTTCCTCGTGGTTATGAGTCTGATACTTTATTACTAGGCCACATCTCTGATTATATTCTTAGTGCTGCAGTATCTAGTTTTGACAGAAGTGATTCATTGATTTCAAGTATATTCTGTAAACTTTATCTAAGAAAAGCCACATAAGCTTGATTTGAATATTTACTTATTCTTTAGGTAAGAATATGAAATACTTGAAATCAATGAATCACTTCTGTGAAAACTAGATACTGCAGCACTAAGAATATAATCAGAGATGTGGCCTAGTGATAAAGTGTCAGACTCATAACCACGAGGAACCGGGTTCGAGTCCACCTGAGGACAGGAATTTTTATATTCTGAACTGTACCCCTCCGCACCGCGCACGAAAACCTCCTAACCTAAATTCCACTTAGGAACTAAAGAATTAAAGAAAATTAAATAAATAAAAATAATATTAATTGTAATCATCAAGAATACAAATTCTTTTTTGAAGTAAACGATTATTCTAGATGAATAAAATTTTTTCTTGATTCAAATAACGGATAAACTTCTCTCAAGAAAATGTGATATCTTTATTGAAGTATATGCTTCTCTTCCGTGGACTCTATATTGTAAGTAAACAGAATGTTCGTATTAATTTAATATTTTTGTTTCAAGTACTAAACTTGCTAAGATCTAGAATATGTTTTGAGTAAATGTGATACTTATGACGACTTTATGGTAGATTTGCTCATATATGAACTTATCAAATACTTGAAGCAAGTAATATTAACTTGTAGGTAGTATATATTTTTCTGTGTGTAGTCAAAACTGTAACTAATAATGCAAAAAAAAGACATACGCGAGTGAAAATAGCCCCCTCTCTTGTAAAACTCGGCTTTCCAGACTGCGTATATCATTATAATTGTAAGCATTTGTTTGGTGGTCGCGTGCTGACGTTTGGTAGTCCATTCCTATTTATTGTTAGCTAAAACTGTAATTAATAATACAAAAAAAGACATACGCGCGTGAAGTTAGACCCGCCTTTTTTTTATTTGGCTTTCCAGACTGCATATATTATCAAACCAAACAAGTTACATTTACTTTACCAATAAATAATTAACTTGCATATATTATTATAACTATAAGAATTCGTTTGATGCATTTAGTAATTAAAAATATAATTGTTAAAGAAGACAATAAAATATATATGTGTGTAACTATGCATTTCATAGAAATATTCTTGTACGATTGCATGTTTAATTATAATCATTAATATTTATTTAACAAGCATTTTATGATGTTTGGTAGTTAATTTTCAATAATTAATAATTAATAATTAAATACATATGGATCAAATTGGTGTAATCCACTTCTAACATCAAAACATTTTTTCAAGCTTTTTAATTCTTCTTGTAGTCATATTCCATAGTTATTTTTCGAAATGTCAAGTAATATATAATCTTTTAATTTTTAGAATTGTAGAGCGTAATTAAAATAACGACTAATTATGTTTTGTAATTTTTACGACTATGCACATTTAATAATTACAAAATATATATAATTATAAAATGCTCGTTAAATAAATATTAATGATTATAATTAAACATGCAATCGTACAAGAATATTTCTATAAAACGCATGGTTACACACATATATATTTTATTGTCTTCTTTAACAATTATATTTTTAATTACTAAATGCACCAAACGAATTCTTATAGTTATAATAATATATGCAGATTAATTATTTATTAGTAAAGTAAATGTTCGATTTGATAATATATGCAGTCTGAAAAGCCAAATTTTATAAGAAGAGGGTCTAATTTCAGGCGCGTATGTCTTTTTTTGTATTATTAATTACAGTTTTAGCTAACAATAAATGGGAATGGACTACCAAACGTCAGCACGCGACCACCAAACGAATGCTTACAATTATAACGATATACGCAGTCTGGAAAGCCGAGTTTTACAAGAAAGGAAGCTATTTTCACGCGCGTATGTCTTTTTTTTGTATTATCGATTACAGTTTTGATTAACAATCAACGGGAGTGGACTACCAAACGTCAGCACGCGACCACCAAACGAATGCTTACAATTATAACGATATACGCAGTCTGGAAAGCCGAGTTTTACAAGAGGGGGGGCTAACTTCACGCGGATATGTCTTTTTTTCGCATTATTAGTTACAGTTTTGACTACCAATCATCGGGAATGGACTACCAAACACCACCAAACGACCACCAAACGAATGGTAATAGTTATTATTGGATTTTCAGTAGTGGGGGGGGGGCCAACTTCACACAGCTAATATTTTCGTGCCCGCTTCACGACAAGAGCGTTAGTGTTTGGTAGTTTTTTGTTAAGAAGCAGCGCGGCCCGGCAACGGGCGAACAGGCTCAGTCCTGCAACAACCGCCGTAAGAGTCAGTCTCTCTCGTTTCACGGATCTGTATCAGCTAATAAATCCTGATTACTATAAAGCGTATTAACGAGTGGCTTCCTCCCCTTACACTTATAATTTTATTTTTAATGCTCCCTTATATAATTATAAAATTCAATGATGTTTTATTAAGTTAGTCTAGAATTTATTACCCCTACCAATTTTTTAGCAGAGAATTAATATTAAAATTGGGAGTTAGTGCAGTGAGACTAATTTGCACTAGTACTTCTATTTTTAAAAATGTGAAGATAGAAAAATAAATATAAAGAAAAATAAATTTTGAATAAAAAAACGCATAAATATATATTTAATTAACTACAATGCCTAAAATATTACAAATAGATGTCAGCATTATTGAAGCATGTCAGCATTACGTACACCGATATGCATTATCATAATCGCACCAGCAAATGACCAAAAATAGAAAATTAACAATATCAGTCTAAGCCTAAGCTATTTTTTATTAAATTAAATACCTACTCTTGAAATATCAAAAAAAATTCCAAATTTATTGCAAAATAAATTAGAAAAGAACATTCGGAAATCATTTAACGTGCATACGACTACAAGATATAAATTATACCAAGAAAATAATTTACTTTGTCAATCTTTGCGTTAAAAGGGAATATTAATTAATCTCAAAACATACTAGCTAGTGCCGAATTTATTACACGTTTAATAAAAAAAAAGTTATAGATTGCAGTTTCATGAATTTGGACACGTGGAAGGACGTTTTTATGTACGCATTAACGTCACATCCTAAAGAAAAACGATGTATCCGTAAATAACGAGTTTTGCGCTTCATCAAACCTCGCTATCTAGATTTACGTAAGACACCGGATATGTAAAGGGTTTTCCTAATACAACTTCGCGTCGATTACATGCCGTCAGGCATTGACACGGTTTTCCGTGTGTCTGAGAACACCATTATTCTTCGAACCGCCCGGTGCGGCGCGGCGCGGCGGCATGTCAGATACGAGCCGACATACTCACGCTCATTGTTCCGAGGCATGTTGCAGTAGATGTGTACGTAGATAGAGGAAAAAAACGGTGCTGAGAGGAAATGACCTTCCATTCAGAAAAATAATATTTGGCACAAGGAGAATAAGAACAAGAGAATAAGAGAAAATAATAAAAATTAATTTTTTTCCATAAAAATTGAAAATACTGGGTTTTGAAATTTTCAATTTTGTAATTATTATGTTTTATATTTATATAAAAATTTTTTTTACAATCAAATATCCATGCAAATATACATATAAATTTTAGAGTATTATTCTTTTGCAAAAATATACTTTAACTTCTGCAAGATGTTTGTGAATTCCGTGTGAAAATAAATGCGTTGTTTGCAATTTTTGCGTTGTTATATTAATATCTTTTGTGTTATGATTCGATAAAGGCGAATATTGGGTAAATAACAATTTTACCATTTTACTGCGTAATAATCAGTATAAAAACTGTGCAATAATATTAATATAGATAGTTATTAACGAAACTATAATATAGTTTTATATTAATAATTATTAATAAAACTATTTATAGTTTCATTAATAATTTTAAACTTCTTGCTAGGAGAGAGGAGCTTATTCTGTATGAGAATGGAATTTGGCAATCACTAGACTATAGCTATCAATCACTACATTAGCTATCAATCTCTAGACTAGCTATCAATCACTAAACTAATAGACTTATTATTAATATTGAAACTCTGTAATAATAGATACGTAATGATTTAGTAAATAATAAGTAAGTTATTAATACAATTTAGGTAACATATTAATATTTTTGTAATGTATTCTGAATATATTACAAACATGATTTAATATATTCTTTTGCCGAGATTACATAATATTCTCATTTATGCAAGACGAATCCTCACTAAGGCCTCACGAAGGAATTCTCTCACGTTATGAAAGAACCTGAGAAAAATGAGCTAGTAACTTCATGCTAATGATGTCCAATTTTCTTATCGCGGATTTCCACTTTTCATGCTATACCTATAGATATCCCGATCAAAAATGCATGGTATTCACTAAAAATGAATTGCAATTCTCTAAAAAATGATATTTATTTCAAATTATCCATCTTATCCGAGATCTTATCTCAAATATGCAGTATGACACACGTTTAAATTTCTTATTTTAATCTATATTCAAATAATCTCTCTTCCTAATACTTATATTTTTTAGTACTTCTAACTTTTATATTCTCAGTATTATTTCTTGCTGTTCCCACACTACTTCAAAACAAAAATAAGAATTAGCAATGCATAGAATATGAAGGATGGAAATATCACCGCGCATGTTTAAAGATATTTTTATTATTGTTGTATATATATTATATCGAAATAAAATTGGGAATGAAGAAAAATACTTAGAATAAGAATTTGTTTAATTTCAATATAGTATGTTAAGAATAGAGAAATTCTATGATGTAAGTGTACACTTACCCCCTCCTCTTTGCCCTGCAACAAGTGAAAGGCCCCGGCTCTCTGAATGCCCGGTAAGAACCAGATCGGGTGAGAGCGTATGAGCCTTTCGATTAGGGTAATATCGCAAGCCACTTCGCTGCCAGAATCTTCTGTAGATCTTGAAGATCCTCCCGAAGTGGCCGATTCTTCTGATGAAAGCGATTCCTCGCTCTAATAAGAAAAAAATATCACCATATTAATAATAGATATACAACGTAAATAAAATAATAAACTTATTATATGTCAGAACAGAATAAATAGTTTTATAAAAAAGAATATTAAAGTTATGATTACAAGCTTCTTTCTGAAGTGTACTTTTGGGATAGATTTATTTAATTGTATCTTACATTTATAATTTTCTGTTATATAGAATGTTATTATTATAAAAATATTTTCATAAACTATGTAATATGTTTCTGATTAATTAAGACTATATAGGGTATTATTAATTATTCGGGAAGTACACCTGCCTATACAGCATATTACGGAATTAATTTTAATTGTTGCTGAGATTAATTTATATATTGTATTTAATTTTATACATTTAATAATTAACAAGTAATAAATTTATTTATCACCTATCAATTATTAGATATATAAATTTAAATACGTAAAATAATCTCAATTGTAAAAATAATCTCAGCAACAATTTAAATTATTTTTATCTAAATTATATCCTTTATTGTGAATAGAAATAACTTACTGCAACATTTTTATCTAAATTAAACTTTTTTCATCAACACTAATTAATAATTAATAATTAAATTTAGTAATTAATAACTGACAAATTTTTTTCGTAAATTATAAATAATGTGTTTTCTGAGATATTATACTTCAAACAAGTTGCAAATATTAATTTATATATAAATCTGCTAATTAAATGGTTGCCGGAATTAACTCGCTATATCTGCGCGATTGTGATCGTTTCAACGTTTAATCGCGAATTTTCAGCGATTTGTTTTATCACCGACACGGAAATCTTCTCTTTCGGGTGTCGAGGCCGTAAATCCCGCCGGCTTTGTCACACAATGCGCCCCTAATTCCACATTATATTCATTGTCAGCGTCCAGTTATCTTTATCCGCAGCCAACGTGCCCGGTCGCAATTTATTTATCGTTCTCGTTCTCTTCCTCTTTCAATACTTTTATATGAGATATGGAACCATGCTATAGAAAAAAAAAAAACGGTTAATCGATCGTTTTTTAATCCCTCCTAGAGGCAAACTGCATTGTAATGAAGATTAAGTATTCGAAGTATTGAAAACTATCGATTTTTCCTCATCTTTTATTTTCAGTGATTTGATCGATATTGATCGAACGATTCGTTCTCTATATTCTCCCAACTTGACGTAACTCTTTTTATCATATCCCTCTCCCCCCCCCCTTCGTATCAACGGAGATGAAAGGGAAAATCGATGATGGCCAAAGCGAAACGAATGGCAGAAAAGGAAATGGGGAGCGGGAGGGTAAGCAAGGGCACACCAGTGAAGGGGTTCGAGTGTAATTTAATTTGAAATGCAGACTGACACACGGTTTCTAGCTAACGGGATTAAATGCAGACGTGCGTCGCGTGTTGAATACTCTCTCTTCGAGAAAGAGAAAGGGGGAGGGGGAGGGGGACAGGGAGGAGCGAACGAGCTAATTGCAAATCCCTTAATTGCTCGTCAGAAAAAGTCGCTCCGCGATGAGATGCTGTTTCTGACGATTCATCTGAATTTAAAACACGATACAACTGTACATGTAGTTACGGATCGAATCGCCGTATCGTATATTATACTATGAGGATATATTTATATCTGTTTACTTTTATTTATACAGCAATCAATTCTTCTTTATAAAAATAGCCAGACGGCAATAAAATTAACAATTAAAAATAAACATTTTATTATAAGTAAAGCTTCCATGCAAATGTAAATAACAAAAAAACATACTTTTTAACTAACAAGTAATTTATCTCTTTCGAAACCAAACAACTTTTGTTTAAAACATTTTTTAGAGAAATGCGTTATTTCCGAAGTATTTTATTCCATTAGGTATTAAAAATAAGACTTCATGATATAAGTGCTATGTTTAATATTGAGCAGTTATTTTTGGATGAAAAATCATCGTCCGATTTCTTGAATCAAAATCCAAAAAATGAAATAATCGGCATGTAACACTACTTGAAAGAGGTTGTAGGAGAATATTTTTATCTGGAGAGGGGGTAAAAAGACCGACTTCTCTTAAATACATGTTTTAAAAGTTCAAAAATTAAAAAAAGGATCAAGTATTTTTTAATACACGCTGAGAAACAAAAAAAGGACATTTAAAAATAATCAACATATTACAGCGTCGTGAGTAGAATACATGAAAAGGACGATTGTTCACATGACTATGTTTCCACATAAACATCGCGCTACCAAGCTTATTCGGAATCCTTATGTTAAACGAGCTTTTAAGGCTGCGTTCGGAGAGCGCGCTATTAGCGCTATTTGTTTATTCTATATATCTTTGTTTTACACCTAATGAACGATAAAGATAGAATGATGCAATAGCGCTAATAGCGCGCTCCCCGAACGTAGCCTAAGTAAAATATCTCAGAAATTAAAAACGGTACTTTTCTTATATAATGTCGATATATAAGCATTCGATTGCGACCAGTGAATAAAATCGGTGCAGTCGATCCCAAAATTTCGAGATCTATTACACAAAGAGTGACAATTTTTTGCGTTTCAATTCTTTTCAATCACACATACGCACACATGCACAGTAATTTTGTCCTTCAAGTGTTTTTATAAGTGTTTTCACCATATTTATATATAGGGTAACTCCGGTATATACGCCGCAGCTAAGGGAAACTTAATTTATCGAGTATTATTTACTATATGTTTAAGGTAAATGAATTATGCCAATAAAATCTTTACACTGATGTCTACTACTATAAAAAAAATATGAATATGAAATATTCATTCTTTGTATTTAATAAAAAAAACTTTTAGAAACCCTTGCATTTTTGCCATATATCCCATAGGGGTGGGATATATGACATTCATGGGTGAAATATACGCCTTATAAAAAATTACAAATAATGTTTATAAATAAGGCAATAAAATGTCATAATAAGTTATAAATTGTGTGTAAGAAGTTTATTAAGATGTTAGAATAATAAACAAATTATAAAACTGAAAAATTTTAAAAAGAAAATAGAAGAACAATAGATATATTAAAGGTTATTAGTATACGATCCAAGAAAAAGAAAGAAAAAGAACACATAGGAGATTTTGATTTTTACAGAGCGTCTATACTATGGCATAAATCCCGCATGCTAAAATGCCGTATATCATAAACAAAAGGGATATACAAGATATCGAGCTAAACAAAGAATATAAGAGCATATCTGAGCTATGCACTTGTATTTTGCTGTATTCCATCCTTTACTATCCCTCTACACTTATGTATTATGAAATAACCATTAAACCTTTTACATTCCCTACAGTAATTATTTTACGTAGGTCGTAATATATGATCGCGCTACACTTAGAATAGATCGAGGCGAATCGGATCACAGGGCGAATCGGATCAATATAAGCTTTAAGACAGTTTTCGTTAGTGTTTTGTTTCAAATAAGCTGATTTATCGTACCAATTACCTCCGTGCGATTTCCCCGCACCGGAAACAATAAACAACAGTTTTATATTGCGTGTAATTTTAGTGTCAGTCGACGATAGAAGCGTAGAGATCGTAAGTAAACAAAGAAATTTTGGCGCTAATGTAAAATCACGATCTCAATTTTGTGACTTTGTAACGAAAAGATATATTGAAACTTATGCAAATTATAATGATTTTTACAGTGTATAGTATGCTGAATCAGTCTAGTAAGTAGTTTAAATAATATTGTTAAGGGGATGCTGGAGACAGCTCTGTTTTACCGCGAAATTTTCAGACACACTAATCTTTTGATTGATTTCACCGAATTAAAAATTTTTTGTCCAGAATTAAAGTATGGACGATAACGAATACCGCAGACACCATTTGCGTATAAAAAACAAAAAAAAATTAGAAAATTACAGTTTTATTTTCGATTCTGCGGTCGACTCATGACAACATTTGCTGCACATAAAAGTTTTAGACTGTGTACGTATACAAAAACCTGACAGCGGTCTCGGAAATACAATAAAAAAGAATCCTGCGCTTACAGAAATGAGCTACGAGCTTTAGTATAAGAGAAAGGTGTGTTTGAAAATTTCATATGCACATGTTACGCGTCTCCCTGAATTCAGCCAAAAACATACGGATCAGTATAACGGGTAGCCCTAGAGCAGGCGCTCTGTAGGTATGTGTAAGAATCGGTGAGCACTTCTTTATCGACGCTGATCGAGTTCGCCTGCGTTCTGTATGTATGTATGTGTAAGAATCGGTGAGCACTTCTTTATCGACGCTGATCGAGTTCGTCTGCGGCTCCAGCATCCCCTTAAGATAGATTGAAGAAAACGAATGTACTTTATGAAGTCGACATATGGGGTTAATCGGATCATCTTTTTCGGGGTGATTCGGATCATGAAATTTTTCGACATTTTATACTACATTTTATAGTTATTACAACAAAAATGTGTTCTTTTTCGATTCCTAGATAGTTTGCACGTACAATCGTAAATCAACTAATAAGTCATGGTCTCAAGAAACAATGAACGAAGCTATGCAGAAAGTAAAGTCTTGAAAAATGACTTTGCGTCGAGTTGTTGATTGCTACCCATACAGCATGGAATATGCAAGAAATATGCTATAAACAATCTATAAATATTTTAATATTCCACGGGTCATTCAGAATATTCTGTAGAAGTTCTATAAATATTCCATGAAATTTTGTCTATTCGGAATATGCATAGAATATTCTACAAATATTCTAATAAATGAAGTACATTTAAAAAATGCATAGAATGTTCTATAAATATTTTGAAAAATATAGAATACTAGCTGGTTACCCGGGCTTCGCCCCGGAGGACATATGTAATAAGACACGCAAATAGTCTCTCTTTCTCCCTCTCTCTCTCTGTCTCTCTCTCTCTCTCTATCTCTCTCTCTCTCTCTCCCTCCTCCCTTTCCCTCTCTCTCTCCCCCTCTCTCTGTCTCTCCCCCCTCCCCCCCCCCCTCTCTCTCTCTCTCTCTCTCTCTCTCTCTCTCTCTCTCTCTCTCTCTCTCTCTCTCTCTCTCTCTTTCTCTCTCTCTTTCCCTCTCTCTCTCTCTCTCTCTCTCTCCCTCTCTCTTCCTCCCTCCTTCCCTCCCTCTCTCCCTCTCTCCCTCCCCGTAAAATTCTACCCCTGTTTTATATACAATTCTTTAAGATTCGGTCAATTATTTCCCGAAAAATTGGAAAAATTTCGGATACCGGTTCCCGAAAAGATCGGTAACGAAAAACTATACACTCTATAGCACTCCCCGGGAAATTCTACCCCTGTTTCATATATAATTCTTTAAGATTCGGTCAATTATTTCCCGAAAAATTGGAAAAATTTTGGATACCGGTTCCCGAAAAGATCGGTAACGAAAAACTATACACTCTATAGCACTCCCCGGAAAATTCTACCCCTGTTTCATATATAATTCTTTAAGATTCGGTTGAAAACTGTAGATTTGCATAGCGGACAAACATACATACATTCATTTATATATATAATAGCTGGTTACCCGGGCTTCGCCCCGGAGGACATATGTAATAAGACACGCAAATAGTCTCTCTCTCTCTCTCTCTCTCTCTCTCTCTCTCTCTCTCTCTCTCTCTCTCTCTCTCTCTCTCTCGATTATTTCCCGAAAAAATAGAAAAACAAATAAAACCGGTTTCCACAAAATCGATAACAAAAAACTATACACATAGTGGCACTCCCCGGAAAATTCTAGCCCTATTTCATATACTTTTGGTAAAAATTCGATTCAAAGGTTTGGTCTGGGCATTGATGAATCAGTCAGTCAATCAGGACATTTGTCTTCTATATAAAAAAACCGGTTTCCAGAAAATCGGTAACGAAAAACTATACACGTCATGGCACTCCCCGGAAAATTCTACCCCTGTTTCATATACATACCTTTCTTCTTTGTCTCTTTTCTCTCTCTCTCTCTCTCTCTCTCTCTCTTCCCTTCTCTCTCTCTTTCTCTCTCTCTCTCTTTCTTATGATGTGCGAATATCCTTCTTTTTCTTAAGAAACGGAAAGACAGAAAGTCAATTATTGAAATAAAAAGGAAATAAAACAAAGAGACAGGTCACGTAAATGAAATAAAAAGGAAATTAATATTTAAGATACATACCTTTTTTCTTTGTATCTCTCTCTCTCTCTCTTTCTTTCTTTCTTTCTTATAATGTGCGAATATCCTCTTAATGACTTTCTCTCTTTCTTATAATGTGCGAATATTTTCTTAATTGCTCGTGACAGTCACGAATTGAAGTGACTGATTTATCAATTTTGACATATCATATGTGAAAGCAGCAACTTCATAACATAATTCACTTAAAATTGCTCGACCTATGAACGATATCATTTGTTAATTTTTTAAATTTATATTTATTTTTTTAATTTATATTTATTTCACATATGATATGGAATTCTTTGAGATTCGGTCAATTATTCCCAAAAAATTGTAAAATCGGTAACAAAAAATTATACACTTTATAGTTTTCATATATTTTTGGTAAAAATTCGGTCCAATTAATTCCCGAAAAATTGGAAAAAATTCTAATACCGGGGAAAATTCTACCCCTATTTCATATACTTTTGGTAAAAATTCGATCCAATTAATTCCCGAAAAATTGGAAAAATTTCTAATACCGGCTTCCAAAAAGATCGGTAACGAAAAATTATACACTTTATGGCAATCCCCGGGAAATTCTACCCCTACTTCATGTACAATTCTTTGAGATACGGTCAATTATTTCCGGAAAAATTGGAAAAATTAGAAAAAACCGGTTTCCAGAAAATCGGTAACAAAAAACTATACACATCATGGCACTTCCCGGAAAATTCTACCCCTATTTCATATACTTTTGGTAAAAATTCGATTCAAAGGTTTGGGCTGGGCATTGATGAATCAGTCAGTCAATCAGGACATTTGTCTTCTATATAAAAAAAACCGGTTTCCAGAAAATCGGTAACGAAAAACTATACACGTCATGGCACTCCCCGGGAAATTCTACCCCTGTTTCATATACTTTTGGTAAAAATTCGATCCACTAACGAATGAGTAGTTCGCGGACAGACGGACGGACGGACGGACAAACAGTCGGGTTTTATATAATAGTATGATAGAGATTTGGAATATTTACAGAACATTTTGTTAATAATCTTAAACATTTATAGCATGTGCTATGAATATTCTAAGAAACTTTTCTAGAATTGCTATGAATATTTCGATAATAATCTGTAAACATTGCGATGAACATGAAATAATCAGAATATTAATAGAATATTTTTTACATATTAGTAGAATTTTTTAAAATAATCTATAAACATTTTAGGAAAAATATTGAAAACATTCTAACTATTCTAGGAATACTTAAAGAATATTTTGGAACATTATATAAATATTCTGGAAAACATTAAAATAAAAACTTTTTAGAAATTTTTCTGCAATATTTATAGAATATTTCATGATTTTCTTGAAGTATCTACAATGGCTGGATTCGGGGAGCGCGCTATTAGCGCTATTTGCTTATTCTATCCTTGTTTTTCACCTGATGAGCGATAAAAATAGAATGATGCAATAGCGCTAATAGCGCGCTCCCCGAACGCAGCCAATATGTTATGCATATTTCAAGAATATTTTATGAATATTCTGCAAACGTTTTGCGCATATTCAACCATAGAACCTCCATAACGATCGAGATAATAAGAAAACAAATATGATAAGTATCTGTCAACCGTAGAAATCAACATTAATAAAAATTTTTTGGAATAAATATAATTATTTCAATGGAGTATCTGCACAAGCAGGTATGTATCTATACAGGTAGAAAGTTGTCACTAGTCTCCCGTAAAATTTGATAAAAATTTAGTATCTACGTTCGCTTACAGTAATCGTCGTGATTACTGTAAGCGATTTACCACAGTCTCCCCTCTAACTTCGGACCTACCCATACAGCACAAAATGTTTTTAAAAAATATTTCTGAATATTTCTATAAAAATATTACAAGAAATATTTTAAAATGGTTTTAGGAATATTTTAAAAAAGTTAAAAAACCTTTTGTGATAACATTTTTAAGAATAAACAGAATAATAACTTCTCTTTTCGCCAGTGATAGAATAACAATTAAAGTAACTTAAATCGACTGTAACTGGCAATATATAACGTCTTTCCGATATGAACATAGAAAAAACTGTGAGCCAACTCACTTTGTCGGATTCACACAGCACTTTTTTCGGATCAAATCGAGACATTATTAATTTCGACCATCACTTTTGGTCAGTTGATGTAATTTCTAAGTTGAATAGTTTAAAATTTTATTGCGAAAAAATATTACCCCAGCCAGGGTTTGAACCTGGAACCTCCCGTATACCGTGCGGGTGTCGTGCCAATTCGACCACTGGGGCTGTGGTAATATTCTTATCGCAATAACAACTATAGGATGGAGCACCAATTCTTTAGTCTACGGTGTATAATAAACATCCTATAGTTGTTATTGCGATAAGAATATTACCACAGCCCCAGTGGTCGAATTGGCACGACACCCGCACGGTATACGGGAGGTTCCAGGTTCAAACCCTGGCTGGGGTAATATTTTTTCGCAATAAAATTTTAAACTATTCAACTTAGAAATTACATCAACTGACCAAAAGTGATGGTCGAAATTAATAATGTCTCGATTTGATCCGAAAAAAGTGCTGTGTGAATCCGACAAAGTGAGTTGGCTCACAGTTTTTTCTATGTTCATATCGGAAAGACGTTATATATTGCCAGTTACAGTCGATTTAAGTTACTTTAATTTTTAAGAATATTTTAAGAATCTTTTAAAAATATTTATAAAAATGTTCTTTTTTATCACCCAGACAATATTTTCTTAAATATTTGAAATATATTTTTGAAATATTAATTTAAATCTACATATTTATTGTTTTATAATCTCGTTCCAAAATACTTAAAAATATTTTAAATTTATTATTGGTTCCATAATCTTTTTTTAAATATTTTTAAAATATTATGAAATATTCTTAATTAAAAGATGCATAGTAGCGCATCTTTCCGTGCTAGTTTGGAACGACGCCGCTAGGCGGCGCATGATGGTAAGACTAACTCGTAAGTAAATTTCAGTTAAGGGCTAATATAAGCAGGTCTCTGGCGAAGCAAGAGTATGACATTCGCAAGATATGTATATTTTTCAAATATCAAGATGTACCTATATTATTTTACAGATATTAAAAAAATCTTTCAAACATGAAACACAATTATTGCTGATTGGGTTAAACATATTTTATTTTTTGAAGTAATATTTCTAAAAATATTCTCGAATAATCTACAAATGTTTGTAAATATTCCCAAATATATTAAGAAAAATGTCTGTATTCCAAGATTGTTTTAATAAATTCACAAATATTCACAAATATCCTATAATTGTTTTATAAATGTATACAGAATATGCGATACCCCATTTTTAATGTTTCTAAAATAATCTATAAATGTTCCATAAATATATTTTGCATATATAAAAAAATTATGGATTATGCGGAAATATTTATAAAACATTTGTAGATTATTCGAGAATATTTACAGAAATTTCTAAGGACATTCAAAGCGGGACATTACACGTTCTTTGCACATTTATAGATCATTCATAGAAAATTCATGAATATTCTAAAGAATATTTATAGAACATTCATGGAATATTTCATGCTGTATGGGTATAAGGTTACAGGGACTGGCATTACATCTATTGCAATGAAAAATTCGTCCATCCACCTGTCGAAGGCCCGTATTCATAGTCCGTTTTTATTTCAAGAACTTAAGTAATATCTTAAGTAATGCCTTAAGATGCTAATACGGCACAGTGATTGGTTTATAACATCTTAAGATTGTGTTTAACAAATGTCAAAGAAATGTTTTATTTTCTTCTCCCTCATTAACGAATTTCTTCTCTCTCATTTATCTTCTTTCTAACATAAGATAATTTTATTTTATTTTAATTAAATTTTATTTTGTTTCTTTAAATTTAACTTTAATTTTTTAATTTTAATTTTTGACGTAGAACTACGTCTTTCTCGGAGGGGGGGGGGGTAACTTCGGGTGTACGACTGCAACGTTTTCTTGCAAAGTTTTCTTGCAACGTTTTCTCGCAACGTTTTCCGCGAACTACTTATTTGTTAATAGACCGAATTTTAAAGAATTATATATAAAACAGGGGTAGAATTTTCCGGGAATGGCGGTGGTGGGGTTAATTTTTCGATACCAATTTTTTTTTAAACTGTTTGCGTGGTTTTTTTTCTTGCAACGTTTTCTTGCAACGTTTTCCGCGAACTACTTATTTGTTAATAGACCGAATTTTAAAGAATTATATATGAAATAAGGGTAGAATTTTCCTGGAATGGCGGTGGTGGGGTTAATTTTTCGATACCGATTTTTTTTAAACCGGTTGCGTATTTTTAGTTTTCGATGCCAATTTTAGTAAAATTGCTAATAATGAAGGGGTTATCGATTTTTATCTAAAAAAGATAGAAATTGGTAACACCCCTTTTGGAGACTTTATAGACTTTAGAGAGAAAATGAGACTATATAAGCTATCGAATGACAACTTATGGGTTAATTTTTCGATACGGGTTAATACGGGTTAATTTTTCGATACTGATTTTTTTTAAACCGGTTGTGTAGTTTTTTGTTATATTTTCGAAAATAATAATCGTAGAGTAATAAATAAGTTGTTATTAGTGTTAAGTATAAATTTCTTGCAGAAATCGGTAACCCCTTCCCCGATTCTCGTCAAAGTAAATCGGTTACCCCTTCAACGATTTTCGCCAAATTCAATACCAACCTTCCTTTAATGATGATATATAAGAATAAATGTATAACTTATACTTTATTTAAGCATAAATCGGTATCCTGTTTACCCTATTTTTATGAAACTAGTACTAAATTTTTTTTAGAAAACAAAGCTAAATTTAAAAAAAAATAAACGGGCACAGTAACAACTGTGCCGCAAACAACGTAGAACTACGTCAACTGTCACTATTTCATGTTAAAGTATTCAACGAAGGAAAGTAGACGTAGGGCTACGTCAACTGTCTTTCGCTAAATAATAGTGACAGTTGACGTAGTTCTACGTTGTTTGCGGCACAGTTGTTACTGTTTTACTTTTAATTTCATTTTTGTTAAAGCAAGATTAAAATGTTGTTGCAAAGGTATTAATTATGTTATTATATTAATAAACTAACATTTAATATTAACGTATTATCTATTGTTACTATTATCACTGTCCATTTCTTAATTAATTTTTGTTATTGCTAATTGTTATTTCGTGTTTATTAAAGAGGAAGCCATATTATAGGCGATGTTATAGATGATGTAAAGGATTGATTATTATTAATGTCATAAACCGACCTACAGATCTGTCTTAATAAAACAAATGTAAATTCCAGTAAGTCTGTGCAGCAAAAATCATTATAAAATTAAATCTTTCCAAGTTACTCACAATACGCAATAATTAGAGAGCCTTCCATTTATATAACATTACATGTAAATAATAGTTTATAAAATGGCTTAGTATTTAATTACAATTAAATAATAAAATTAGAATGTTAATATTTGTATGTTACAAACTGTTCTAACATATTTTGATTACAATAATGTTTCTGAATCACAAATAATAGTTTTGCACACATTTTGTTTAAAACTAAATTATCTTATGCCAAATAACTACATCTCATCAACGATATAAATTAATTCATAAAAAATTTGTATTTTATAGAAGATTTATAATGTTAATGGATCAGCTAACAAATGACAATGTGGAAACACCGGATATTAATAACTCAGCTTTAAAAGTAAGCTGTCTATTTGCCTGCCTAATGCAGAAAAAAGAATTGGTAAAATTTAAAGATATGTTAAAAATAATTTATTAAATATAACTTTTTATTCATACCCAATAATAACCCGAGAAAAAATGATTAGATATAATCACATATAATTATATAAAATCGATATTAGATATAATTAGATATAAAAAATGAGCTGATAAAATTGTATATAATTGTATATAATTATATATAACCACATATAATTATATAACCATATATGGTTATATATAATTATATAATTATATAACCACATATAATTATATAACCATATATGGTTATATATAATTGTATGTGGTTATATGTAATTATATACAATTATATACAATTTTATCAGCTCATTTTTTATATCTAATTATATCTAATGTCGATTTTATATATAATCATATGTGATTATATCTAACATAATAAATATTTTATATATATTCAAAAAGAATTCTGTTAACTTCGATTAAGGAATAAAACATTGATAAATTTAGTGTATATTTTTTCAAAAGCTAGAATCAAAAGTAAAATGATTTACATATAACTTGGCGCTGCTTGGCGTGAGATACTGCCGTGTCTCTTGATACCATTCTTATACCATTGTTTGTCAAATTTTAAATACGAGAAATAAATCCTATCGGATGCCACCTATCGGATAATCCGAATTTAAGTTTATATATGGTTATATATAATCATATATAATCTACATGGATAAATGCTTAATTCTTATATATATACTTTATATATAAATTATATGAACTTATATATAATCATGTCAAAATGTATGTGAAACTTTTTATATAATATATATATTCGATAGGATTCGTTTCTCGTATTTAAAATTTGACGGACAGTGGTATAAAAACGGTATCAAGAGACACGGCACTATCTCATGTCAAGCAGTGCCAAGTTGTAATATATGGAATAAATTATTTCACTTTTGATTCTATAGCCTTTGAAAAAATATACATCTTAATTTATCAATGCTTTATTATCGAAGTTAACAGTTCTTTTCCAATATATATTGACTATATATGGTCATATATGATTATATATGATTATATATAATTATATATGATCATATAGAGACAAAATTCATATATAATTGCATTATATATAATCATATATATTTATGTATAATTATATATAATTTTTTTTTCCCGGGCAAGTTCCATACGCACACATGACCTGCAATATTATTTTATAATACTGAATTATATAATATTATGTAACGAATTTTTGAATTTAATATCTATAATATATATAAAAACAATTCAAATAAATTTTTAAATTTAGGATTAAATATCTGCAGCATATATGATGACTTGCGAATCTATATCTATACAGATATAGTGCTATATCTGGTTGTACATAGGACAAGATTAGTCACATTAATATATCTGGCTATATATGACTTCATATATAGTTGTATATAATGCTATATCTAGTTATATGTAGGGTGCACTACTCATATATCATTATATCTGGCTTCACATACATTTATATACGATTAGATATGGTGCTATATCTGGTTGTATATAGCGCCAAATTAGTCACATTAATATATCTGGCTATATATGACTGCATATATAGTTGTATATAATGCTATATCTAGTTACATGTAGGGTGCACTACTCATATATCATTTTATCTGGCTTCACATACATTTATATACGATTAGATATGGTGCTATATCTGGTTGTACATAGGACAAGATTAGTCACATTAATATATCCGGCTATATATGACTGCATATAGTTGTATATAATACTATATCTAATTATATGTAGAGTGCACTACTCACATATCATTATATCTGGCTTCACATAAAATTATATACATTTATATACAAGTAGATATGGTGCTATATCTGGTTGTATGTGGGACCACTGATTGCACATGTGGCCATGTATAATTAGATATGACCCCATATAAAAACATATATAATTATATATAATTATATATATACCAGATATAATTATATATGATTATATCTAATCATTTTTTCCCGGGAACTCATTAACTTTGCAGAAAAATTACTGTAAAAGAATATTCATTTTGGATTTAACAATTTTTTTTTTGTTTAATAGATTTCTATTCATTTAATTTAAATGTTTTCTTTTTGGCGTTTTCTTTTAGAACTGTTTGACGAATCCTGCGAAATGCACATTAAAATCTTTCAAAGATTGGATTGTACACAATTTTCTTTTTATACATATTTTTTTGTTCACTTTGTTCTTTAAAATGTCAAGTTTCTAAAAAAATGCTTTCTACATACAAAATAATAAAATATTATTTCTTTATTTGATTATTATCGCATGATAGGGGAGACCTGGGCTCGTTGGCACAAGAGGCAAGTTGGCAATG